>NW_026099573.1:44009543-44076008 GCF_025091365.1 Daktulosphaira vitifoliae
TATATATATATATATATATAATATTTATATTCATTTATAATAAAGATCATTCTAGAAAAACGGTTTATAACACTGTTATAATTCTGAACAAATAGAACTGTTTACAAAAATAATGGAATAAAAAATTGCACGTCAATTTTTTTTCATTATCACATACAGATAACTAATTTTGTTTTTACAAATAGACTTCGAAATAATTAAAATATTATTTACACATTATATACACCTTAATATAATTATATCGCTGTAATAAAGTGTGTACATTGTATTGACGTGGACAATTTTTTGAAATTCCGAGTTAAAAAAAAACTTAATATCTAATTTCAAAGGAAAAACATAAATTTACACTGTTTTTTCATAGAAATTTATTTCCACATAAACTTAAAAGATATAATAAAAATAGTTATTTATATGCGTTTATATTACACCACAACTTAACATCAATACTAATCAATAACCTAAAGCTATATTTGACATTTAGTTTTTTTTTTTATATATATAAATATATATATATATAACTATTAAAAACACAGACAACACCCCTATTTTAAGAACTTTGCAATGACCCGAATGTGTATCGCATAGGTAACTATAAAGTAATATTTTCAAACATAAATAACAGTATTTAATAATTATTTATATCATAAATAAAATCACTTTGTGATAACATACAAAAAGTATCCGTCATGTTTCATTAACGGATAATTTAAAATGAATAATAGAGCGAGGAGAAAAAAATGGTGTGGTATGATAATCCAATCAAATATATTCTAAAAAATATTTATTACACAGATATATATATATATATATTTAAATAAATAAATATATATATCTATATATTTATATAAATATTAAGAAAATATATACCATATTTTAATTTTATAAAAATATCAGACAGATAAAAAATTAAGGTAAAAAAGGTGAATCTTAAGTATTAAAAATAAACAATACTACACATGACTTTCTTACATAACTATTTTTATCAAAAAATATTACTCGTCAATAATATTTTAAAAATAATAATGAATAACAAAAGGAACTTAAAAAAAGAAATTCTCACAACAACAACAACAACAACAACAGCAATAATGATTTTTTTTTTTTTCAATAATATAATGTACAATGACGATAATAAGTATATTGATACTAAAGAGAAAGTTGGAGATAAAATAACAGTATCAAAGTTAGTGTAATAATCAAATATCCGTATAGTATCATCATACGTAGAAATCGTATAAACCTACAAGAATGTCACTGTAATTTATTATTACTTTAATTATTATCATTTGGAGGAATTTATTGATGACGGTAACAAATCTAAAACGACATATGTAAATTATTATACCCTAGTAGCTTTTTAACAGCTTAAATCTTATTCAAGATATGCCCCATGAAAATTTAAAAAACAACATAAAACACAACATAGGAGAGGAATAAAATTTTAGTGAGAAAACAGAATCCAGCATTTTGTTGATTAATAGAAAGTGAAAAAAATTTAAAAATATAACATTCATAACATAATACATATTATCATAGAGTATATAACAAAATTATAGAAGGGTGATCGTTTTGTAAAAGTATAGAAATCAAGTGTTACAGAAAAAATTATATCTCACTGATCAATTAACACACAACAGAGTAGGAGGAGGAAGCCCAAAGATGTCCCAATCTCGACTAGAGAGATCGGCTAGAGTAAACTGTTGGAACTTTTTGTTTGTATAACAATTCATTGAACGTTCTCGATTAGTTCACGTGAAATCTGTTCGAAATGAATACAAACGTTTTATAAACAAGTTATACATAGATGAAGTAATAAATAACGATGATAATAGTGAAAAATCGATAATGTTAATATAATGCAAAGTGCAAGTGTGTTATATTATGGAGTGTAAAACGAGTGAGAAAATATGGGAACGCGTAGAAAAAAAAGAACAATCGAGGAGTCGTATTTTTCTTTTAGCTGGATTCCACATTTAATAATATTGTCGTCTTATTGGACAATATCGATGATCTCAAACGTAATAACCGGGATTAAAAATAATAACAAAATTTAACTGTAAAAAAAAAAAAAAACAATAATTGAGTACACAACAAAATTAAATTGGCAAGTAAAACAAAACGATGATCAATAACTTAGTAAATAAATCAACATGTAACGCGTTAAACTCTACCTTTAAATTCAATACCGCCGAGTTTAGTAAAATAGACGGTCCCCATTTGTACATAGTAAAATTTGTAAAAACAAATATGTTTTTCTTAAATTTTATTTTTATAATCAAAGTAATAAAAACTGAATGTACATAAAAAAAAAAAAAATAAATAAATTATATTATTCTAAACGAGTCGTCCCTGCAAATTAATTTTCTGTGAAAATTTAAATAACAAAAATTAATAATAATAATAATAATGCCATCATTCAGAGAGAAGCTTTTGTAACAACGAAGATTTTTGATCGGATACGCTGGTACCCGTAGTGGAATTGGCATTACTTAATCTTCCAGCGTCATCGAGCTGACCCTAAAATAACAAAGATGCGTTAATATCGAGCGCTCGCAGTAAATAATAATAAAAACTCAAATACGAATTAAGAATTTCACAAAAAATAAAACGATTAAATCGACTCACCCTCGGCGCCATTACTTGTGGTTGAGGAGATGATGACGTCCCGTGATCGGAGTTCAATCCTGACCATTTGGGGCTTTCGCTACCGCCTATATATAAAAAAAATAAAAACATACGTTCGATACAAGTCGATATCGCGTACAATGTATGATTTTTGCAATAAAAGCAGCAGCACACTTACCCGATGGCGACATATCAAAATTTAAACCTAAGGGATCGAGTTCTGCAGCAGTGACGTTTTGGCCGGCTAACAATTGACCGGCCATACGAGCGTTTCCGCCGCCTTGTTGACTACGTACACCGACAAAAGCGCGTAACTCGTTTCTAGTGTACTCCGTTACTCCGTTGTTACCGCCGCCGCCGCCTCCTCCTCCTCCTATTAGTAGCGAGTTTATATAAATATCGTTTTTATATTTTATACACGTCACCACATTGGAGTAGCGTCGAGAAAAATTAGAAAGAAAAAAAAAATTAACTAAAATTTTACCAGGAATTTGAGCGTTGGTAGGGGTGGTAGTGATGCTCATACTTCTGGGCACTCGAAATTGTTGCTGTTGTAACTGCTGCTGCTGCTGTTGTTGTTGAGACGTACAATTCGCATTGGCCGTCACTTCTGTATTGTAACCGACAGGACTCGTCAAAACGCGACTTTGTGTTTGGGGTGGTGCAGCCGCCATTTGTTGTTGTTGTTGTTGAGGATTAATGAAATTTTGTCTAATAGCATTGCCGCCACCGCCACCATTATTAAAACCGGCGACCTTGAAAAAAAATTAAAAAATTTTTTTTTATAGATTAAAAAAAAAGAGTCGTCAAGACCACCAAATATTTTACTTGTAATTGAGCATTTAACATGGGATTTTGTTGTTGATGTAAAGTCAATCTTTGTTGTTGCGTCCACACACCGGCGGCGGTCTGTTGGTTTTGATACTGCTGCTGTTGCCGTGAAAATAATTTAGAATTAAATCGATATAGGAAAAAAAATTATTTCTTTATAAATAACAGCAGCTCGAGTTATTTCAACGATTTAATATATTACCTGATTCACACAAGGGTTCAATGTATTTTGGTATTGTGGATGACTCGACGGAGACATCTGTGAAGCCGTTTGTAGAGTCATTTGTTGTTGCGATTGTGCTGTTGTTTGAGTTTGTGTTGTCGTTCCGTAACTATAATAAAAAAAATCAATTCATTACACAGGAATTTTTTCAATTCTAATTTATTACAATTAATAAATATTAAGAACGGATATTAACAAAAAAAAAAAAAAATCTTATCATATTGTCGCTTCAGTTCAAAAGTACAACAATTTCAAAAATTTAACATAAAAAGTTCATTATAAATCCATTGAGTTTTACAATAAGAGTTAATAACACATCAAAGTCTCATTTAAAATGGTGGTTGTACTGGAATATTTGTATTTTGAGTCGTTGAAATAAAAAAAAATAAAAATTACTAAAAAAATACGTATATCGGGAATAACATTTTCACAATCATCAGTGCAAAACACACACACATTCTCATATAAATCTGTGTATATGTATTATTTTAATTTTTTTTGTTTGGCTTATCCAGTTTTTTTTTGTTTTAAATAATATATCAATCAATCGTTTTTGATTTTAAACTCACTTTAACATTGAAAACGATTGTTGTTGTTGTTGGAGGTTATTGTAAGGAGGTTGACGATTTGATGAAGGTGAGATCTGAGATGAATTGAGCAACTGGCTGCCCGGTGCAGCAGCATAAACCGGACTTAATTGAGATTGTGAATCAGGTACATTTGAAGACAGCTGCGCGAGTTTAAATTGAAAATTATTTACATTGTTAAAATTAACACAAATTTCAATGGTTTTTAATTTATACCAACACCACATACATATTCAGATAGAAAAATAGTGTCGGTCGACTTTTACCTGTAATGCTACATTAGGCGCAACAGAATTATTTATCAAAGAATCTATTGTTTGTAGAGCAGTTGTCGGATCTGGATTGGGAATAGCGGCCGAATTAGACGACACGACCATTTTCTGTTGCTGTTGCTGTTGAAGAAGTCTTTGCTTCTGTTGTTGTTGCTGCTGCTGTTGCTGAATTAACCTTTGTTTTTGTTGTTGTTGTTGCAATAATAATTGTTGCTGTTGCTATTTTATGATAAAAGAAGAAAATCGATAAAAAATAACTATTTTCTACACGGTTTTAAAACGATAAGATTGTTTATTGTATTTACCAGAGGTGGCGTCTGTACGTTTTTAGGATACGACGAGGCCACGGCAGCCGCCAATCTGGGCGATTGCTGATGGTTGAATCTCGTATTTTTTTGTTGGGGTTGATAGGCCGGAGGTGGTATGAATTGATTTTGTACTTGAATACTATTAGCGTTGGGCGCACCACCATAATTTAACTGAAATGAGGCGGTGGTGGTGAATAGAAATTAATTTTTATATATATATATATATATATATATAATATTATTATTCTATTATACTTTATATATAATATTATTATATTATACTTCATATATAATATTATTATATTATACTTTATATATAATATTGTTATATTATAATTTATATATAATAAAATTATTAATAAAAATGTTTTTCACAAAAATAAATATTAAATAAAATGTAATTATATTAAAAAATAGTATATTATACCTGCACCGGTGATTTAACCGAAGATTCGACTTGCATCAAACACTTTTTGATTTCACTAACGGCCATATTTTCATTCATCAACGAATTGAATGAACTCTGGTTTACCGTATTGGGTCCAACCGTAGTGTTGGGTGTTTGAGCGGTTTCTGCAAAATTGTAAAAACGTATCAACAAACATGTCGAATTATCTCGAGGTGGATTAAAATTTTTTTTTCCAATTTAATAGAGTATTAATTATGATACGAGCAGCGTACACTTAAAATAATTCGTTTTCGTACTAAATAATAATAGTGTGATTTTTCTTACCCGAAGTAACGACCATTATATCCATTACTTCTTCCAGCAGTTCGGATAATTCGGGATCGGAATTGAACGGTTGTAAATTAGTATTGATTTCGGCGTTACCGAATTGCGTGTTGTATCCACTCAAACCACCAGTAGCGGACGAGGTAACGAGGCGCATTGTTTGCATGTGCATGTTAGTCAGGTGACCCGGGCCGTGAGCGGTTTGGGGTTGTTGATCCAACATGGTATTCAGATAAGGATTACTACCGCCTAAATCAAAGAAACGCGATAATAGAACTTGCAATTATTACACGTCGATCGCGTTAAAAGATTTTTTACCCTTTAAAAGTGTTTTTTTTTTGAAAGTTTTTCAAAAAGACTATATTATATAAAACTTGGACGAACAAATATCAGAGTTGAAAAAAAAAAAAAATTAATTCGATCATAATAATTTACTAATAAAATAAATGGGGGACAAAAAAAAAACAAAAAATTTAATTCGATCATAATAATTTACCAATAAAATTAATGAGGAAAAAAAAAAATTAAACAAATAATAACGTTCGTTTTGTTAGTATTTTCGGTTTGAGACAATTTTAATTTATAACGCCTTGGTTTTATTACTTTTTGGAGCCATAGTGCGTTGAAGAAGATTTTGATGTTGACTTTGTTGTATTCTCTGCGATGGGGCAATACACATCTGATGTTGATTATTGTTGTTCCATCCTAGCGTTATGAATAAAAGTAGTAAGTCGACAGACGAAGAAAATGTAACAAAAAAAAAAAAAATTTTCCACAGTTAACACACACTTACCAGCAGGTGGTTGTTGTTGCTGCTGTTGTTGTTGTTGTGGCTGCTGCTGCTGCTGCTGCTGCTGTTGATGTTGTTGCTGCTGCTGCTGCTGCTGTTTGATTATGTTTGCTAATTTTTCTTGAGGTGTACCCGATATAACGGAAGCGGGCATAACCGGAATAGACGGTGGCGTGGGGTCTTTGATCTCCAACAATTCAGCGAGCATCTTGTTGCGCTCTCGCAATTTACTGGTGGTCACTTGGGATTGGCAACTACCGCCGCCGCCGATGCTGCTGCTGGGGTTGGATAGAGAGTCTAGAGACAAGGGACCCGTAGCGCCGGAACCCGCCGCCGCCGCCGAAGAACTGTTTGTACGTTTTAAAGGTGGATGTTCGTTGTCGTCGTCCGCCGCAGTAACAACACTGTTACGTTTCCTGCTGCCGTGGCCAAGACTGTCGGGTGACGCGGGCGATAAAATCCGATAGACTTTCAATATCCTGTTGTTGTCGTCGTTTGGACGACGATGTTCATTTTGCTATTGACATAAATACCGGGGAAGGGGAAACGATTAATTGTTTGTTTTTATAAAATTTTAATTAAAAATAATTACCTCGTGCATGCCGCCGCCGCCGCCGCCACCTCCTCCTCCTCCGTGCTGTTGTCCACCGCCGTTATCGTCTTCCTTGAGCAACTGTTGAAGGAGTTCGTTTTGCTTTTTAATACCGATTCTGGCTTCCAAGTCTTCGTCTTCGCTTTTGTCGTTCAACAACTGCAAGTCGAAATGAAATTATCAATTAACGCACACCACACATCGCGCGGCGTATCATTAGGAATTCCCGATAAATTATTCGTTTTCGATTAATAAACGACGCGCGCAATCCCCGGTTTCGAATTGCAAAAAAAACAAAGAACATATTTTTTCAAAAAAAAAAAAAAAAAAAACCTATACAAACGAAGAAAATACACACATACCTTGAGCAACATATTATTGTTGTTATTGCTACTGGCGGCGGCCGCCGCCGCCGCCGCACTATTCGGCGGTATCATCGCTGCTGCGGTGTCGTTCGCCATCACGGTGGAAAAGTTGTGAAGCGGTTGACGGACATTGGCGGGACTGGATGACGGTGTACCGTGATGATGATGATGATGATGATGATTAACAGAATCGTCGTCTTGCGAGTTCATTTCGTTTTGATTGAGAAGACCTTTCAAAATGTTATGCTTGGCGGCGGTCTCGTCAAAAGATCCGTCAGCCCTCTTTGTGCTGCTGGTGGTCAACAATGAACGCAACTTTTCAGCTTTATCGGCGGCGGCCGCGGCCGCGGCATTGTTGATGTTGTCAAAGGTGGTGTCTTTGGGCGATTGAACGAGCGGACTAAAAGGAAAACAACCGTATGGCGTCTGTGGTGCTGCCGCCGGCGTGTGAGGCGGCGGATTGGAATGAATCGTCGTAGCGGCGGGACTAGGCACGGGAGTAGTTTTGTTTGACGCGTCTCCCGCACTCGCGGACTGTTCCGCCGCCGCCGTCCACGGTTTGTTTTCGATCATATCGCCGCCGCCACCGCCATAATTGCAACCAGGAAATAGTGAAAAGTTGGACAAGTTGAGTTCGAATGTCGGCGGAGTGGTGGTCCTGTTGTTGCCGCCGCTGCCGTAGACGTTGTTGCTGGAAAATTTCGAATCGGATTGCACGTTCGACTGCTGCTGCTGCTGCTGATTGCATGTGGTGGACCCACCGCCGCCGCCGCTCATCATCGATAAAGCGGCGTCTACTCCGTTCAAGGAAACCGTTCCTCCGGCGCCCAAAGGGTCTACTACGGCGGCTACAGCAGTGCTGGCAGCAGCGAGAGCCGACGAGTGGTTCTCGATCATATTGCACATTTCGCTGTCCCTGAATTCAAAAAAAAAAATAATAATAATAATAATTCGATATAAACCAACCGAATTTGTGGTACCTCTATACGTTTAAAATTAATAATGATAATGAAAATAATAATAATGATAATAATTATAATTATTATTATTATTATCATCATTATTTTTATTACAATTATAAATAAAAAAAGAGGTGTACCCGATAATCGAAAGAGTCGCCATTATAAATTCCGTATCGTGACCTTCGTTTTTGTTGAAATGTTTCGATTTGGTTTGCACGTTTATGTATTTGTCGTCGACCAAATGCAGTCTGAAAATAGGACTCGTACTGAACCCTGCACGCCGCGTTTCTTTTATGTGATTGATCACTTTCAGAGCGTCACTCTTGTGACATTTTTCGTGCAACATTCTACCCGCTAGATTTTCCTGCAACACGGATTAAAAAAAATGTGTAAAAATACTAGGGAAAATTAAAAAAAAAAAAAAAAAAATCATCGTTAAATATTCTCCGAAATCCCTCGTCGTCATTACCTTTTTCATGTATTGAGCATACGTATCCGATACGTTTTGAGTGTCTAAACTTAAAATTTCGCCGTTTTGATCGAGCTTAAACGAGAACTGTTCCAAAGGCGGACTGAGATGTTTCTCGTTGAGAGCGTGTTGCGCTATACACAATAAACTCTGGCCGCCGCCATCGGTATTTTCTTCGTCATCTAGCATTCCACCATTAATTTTTGTAGACGATATCTAATAATGAAAAAAAAAAAAAAAAAATTACAAACGATTTATACAGAGATAAATAATTTAACGGGGATGTGTACTACGGATGCATCCGTAGTCGTCGTTAGGATAGGAAGGAAGGTACCGGTGGTGGTTTTTTTTTTTTTTTTTTTTTTTTTATATATATATTCGTACTTGTAATGTCTTGTATTGACAAGGTCTACTCTGTTTTTCTTCGATCGTTTGGTCTCGATCGGACGGCGGCGGTTTCACCAGCAGCCGACAATTGAACTTGGTGGTGAATTTCCGATTCCAGTTGTTGCCGCCCTTGTTGCCGCCGCCGGAAGGAGGCGGCTGTTCCATAAGCGAACCCGAAGACTGGGAGGAACCGCCGGGCGGCGGCGGCGACACGATTGAAGAGGAACTGCTGTATATCAACAGAGGGTTGTTCAATAGCAAACCGAATCTGGTGTGATCGCCGTGATGAATAAAATTGTAAACGCTCTCGCCGATCAGTTCTTCTTGATTGTAGTTGAGAAACTGTTCAATGTTATCGCTGACAAATTCTATTCGGCCGTCCGCACTGACGACGAGCAAAAACCCTTCCAACGCCTGTGAACACACGCGCGGCAACTTTTTATTAATTACGGCAATCGTCGTTAAAGTCGGTGGTCGGGGTTGGGGGGAAACGTAATCGCGCAACCCTGCGCTTCAACCCCCCCCACAGCCGTCACAACCGGTGGTCACAAAACACACCACTCACCGAAAGAAGAAGAGGAGCCAATTCCGTGTTGGATATTTTCGATTGTTTCGACGAAGAGACTTCGCCTTGTTGTACGGCCGATTCGATGGCCACTAAACTTTCTGAATTTTCAGGTTTTATTCTACGGTTCTGAGAACAAAATCAAAAACAACAACAGTGAACACGCGGCGGACAATTGATTATAATTTTTTTTTTTATTATTTCTAAAAGCAGCACGTGTGTAGTGCACGCACAACACGCGACGACCAATAGAAATTATCACATTTCACACGTACTTGTTTCACGGTCTCCTGTAAAATGGCGCACTTATCGGGTTTCACAGACAAGGAACTCATGTCCGCAAAACTAGCTGAGATCAACTCGGCCAGTTCTTCGATGTATATGTTCTCCTGTTCTCTTCGGCGTTTTTCATTAAGGCACTTGTTACTGTGAAAAAATCAAACAACCGATATTTACTAACGGTGCGCAAACACGCAACGACGAGCACGGAAATCTCTAGGTAATTTTTTTTTTTTTTTTTTTTATCGACTATAAAAAAATTATTCACACGCGGTCGCGCCTACGAGTCCGATACACGATCGCGATCCGCATCTTTTGGATCGAAAACTTTGGATCGAATTGATTTTCTCGAGAGATAGAGAGAGCGCGCGTTATAAAAATCTCATCGGGATTTCATTGACTTTCATAAGTCGGACCAATCCATTTCGGAGATTGGCAGCGGAGTACGCGCGGAAAGGAGGGTCGTCTCCTCGGCGGTTACACGTTTTATCCGTTGGAAACAGACACAGCTCCGTAAAGATTATTATTTTGGAAACGCTCTACGGAAAAATCAATAATTCCCAATTAGAAAGCTTCGCCCTCGAAAACTACAAACGTCAAATTACCACCGCCGCCGCTGCAACGATACGATAATGTATTATGTAGTGACGACGACGACATATTGTCGTCGACAGAGGAGGAGCCCTGTTGAAATTTGGAGCCCTTTTTCTCAAAAAAACACATTCTCGCCGGCCGAGAGAATAATACGTAGCGACAACTTTTTAACTAGTTTTCGCCGCCGTCAACACTACTATAGCGTAGAAAATCGTGTTCGTCAGACGTCAAACTTTTGACGTAAAAGTTTTCAACGGAACACACTCCAATGAATCGTCAAGTCGAATTAGCTCGGCGGGGCGGACGGTTTTTTTTTCCACGGGAAATGGCTTTTTTTTCAAGTCACTAATTGACTCCCCGTATCATCATACAAGACTTTAATAGAGACCGCGTCCAACACCACCATAAAACACACCATCGTTTTCAGAAATGAAATTTGAATCGATTTTTCTTCTACTACTACTGCTGCTGCTGCTGCTAGGCGACGGCAATAATCAATTAGCTAACCGGTCTTTTTTGAGTCTGACTACACGTACTGTATACACGACGTTAGTTTTTAAATTATGTCACCGCTATACACCACACACGCTATGCAAATCGAATCACGAACATTTATCGAAAAAACTCTGACAATTATACTCTATGTTTTAGTCGATTAGTGGCGGGGATAATCTTTTTGAAAAATGAGCCCGCCGCCGCCGGTTCGGCTAAAAAAAAAATCGTCTGATCCCCGATCGCAATGAGGGCGGCGGCGGCAGTCGATGCTTTTTACAATAACAAAGAAAATATACGAGACGAAGCGGTACTACTGAAATATTCCGAATTTCAACATTTTGTTAATGAATTTAAATATAATATTCGTCTTAGTTGATTTATAAATACTTTTACATTATTATTATGGAAAACTTTCAAGAGCACAAATATTCATAAACATTACGAGTGCCGCCGAAATATAAATTAATAAACGACTTTAAAAGTCGAAAAACTCTTAACGGTCCATTTATCGGCAAAGTCGTCCACTCCCCGCCCCCACGTCTCAGTCGTAAATAAAATACATGCATATATTTTGCCGTTACTTTTAAGGTATCAAAAAAAAAAAAAAAAAAAAAAAAAAAAAACACATAGAGTAAATTGCTTTTTTCTGTACAACGATATTCATTCAAAGTACAGAAACCGAGCGGTACAAACACTACAATACGATATTCGATGCCGCCAAACTCTTTGCGATCTCGAGTACCGACGACTTACTACGACGATATTAATAACAGTACGCATTTCTCAAACAACGTTATCTTAAAAGTTTCGAGTAAGAAATCCTGTGCAGACTCCTATTTAATTGTTATTTGAGATTGAACGCGTCCATAAAATCGAGTTTGTTTAACGGCTCGTTTCTAAAGATTATCGTTTATATCATTGATTTTGTTTTAAAATCGCACTAGAAAACCTTTGATCGGACGAATATTACACCGTATCCCGTGTATGTGTGCGTGTGTGTGTGTATACATGTTATATAGTGTATATATATATATGTTATACACTATCGATATAGTCATTTGTTATTTGATATTCATATAAAACAGTCGTGATAGTTTTTATTAACGTCAGCGAATAAAAATACCGATAGCGAGAAGAGAAACTCGCCGAGCCCGAGACATATTTCAAGACAAAAAAAAAAAAAAAAAAAAAAACCCAACTACAGTTATATTTATTTATGCAAATGTCATATTACGTTCATGATTGCATAACGAGCGCGTAAGTTAATTTAATAGTTTCTTGACGCGTTTTACTCTCGCTCTTGAAACCACCACTACCTCCTCAGCCACCACCACCTCCACCTCGACCCCACCACCACCTCAACAACATCCACCCTCACTGCGACTACATCAAACGCGCATCGGGCACTACACAAAAGCCTAAAACTTTGTGTTAATTACAACGTCGTGCGACGTGTTTGTCAAGTGTACTGCGCGGGCGGAGGGTAAAACGTTTGCCAATCGAAACTCAACCGACCAAATGATTGTCGTCGTACGCGAAAACACAATATGTTAATTGAGAGAGAACGTACACACTTTGCAAAGCGTACACAAAGTAAACGCGCTCTGCCACAACAACAACAACATCTACACACACCTTCGCGCACAGAGTATTGTAAACAGATCGGCGGAGATAATGAAACGGGGGAAAACGTCAAAGCGTTCTTATCCGAGCTTTTGTTCGGAGGCTCGGTAATAATTTCGTAATTAATTTTGCGCAATACACGTTAACGAAAACGACGACGACAACAACAACATCACATCGCCGTTAAAACAGAGTCAGAACCGGCTCGGCGGGGATGATCTATAGAAATAATAACGGGCATAGAATATTGCGCCATTTCCACGAGAAACGTTCAGATTTCTCGGCAAAAAACACAACGAGATTCTACAACCGATTTGAAAAATCAATCAACGAGATTCACTGTAATAATCGTCCGATTCCGACTAGACGAAAAAGCGGTACGTCCGAGAGAGTAAAACGGTTAGAATATTTTCCGAGTTTCGACGAAGGGTCGGTTAAAAAATAATTCGTCTTTGATTTATTGCGAGTATCGCGCAGGCGGAAGACGCGTTTCCGTTGTAGAAATACACGGTCAATGAAACCGTCGCCGAGAGACGCGCGCGTCGAGTAGCAGCACACCTCACTGGGTACGTTTTTTCAAACACACACACACACAACGCGCCAAGAGGGAAATGGCGTGTCCTTGAAGGTGAAAAGCCATAGACGAGCTCTGCTGCGGTCGACCTGCTGCTGCTACCCCAACACGACTGTAGTACGCTAAAAAATACGAAAAAAAAAAAACTCGTCATCCAGTGAACGACACCACAGACGGCAAATATACTCTTCTAATTAGTCGTGCGCACCCTCAACGCACACGTACATTATTGCACCCCCCCCCCTTCAGTAATTGGAGTACGTACGCGCGCGCGGTGGCAACGACTATCACGATCGGAACACGTCTTTAACGAGACGATAAGGCTAAACACGCCGTCGTCGTCGTTTTAATTTAGTTTTGCGCAGTCATTAAAACGGCGGCAGTTATTATTAAATATATATATAATTTGACCGAATTAAAAATAATAGTAACGAGCAGCGCACAACGGCTTACGGCCGTAAAATAACGACGACCGGCCGGCTAGAGAAAATAATAGGCGCGTTCTTTTTGCTCTGTGTTGTGTTAACAGTAAACACACTCCGTCTTCGTTTCGGTGTCGTCAATAATGGTGCGGCGGTTTCCACATAAAAAAAAAAAAAAAAAAAACACGATTCCGACACAAACCAGCGTTCCGTTTTTGGGAATATTTACGCGGCGCGTGTGAAATTACCGCGACGCGGTTAAGTCGGTCGGCCGCGATGACTAGAGCGAAAAAACTACTACTACTACGGTGGCGGCTTAACTGTAAATCCTCTCGGTTTAACTGTAAACCCCCTCCGGCAAGTACGAGGCGGCGGCGGCGGTTCGAGATGACTTTTCCGTCTTTGTTTTCACACACGCTGCGTGGACGCGCGGAACAACAAAAAAAAAAAACCGCATCGATACGACAGACGAACGTCGGTGGCGTTCCATCGAATTCGAGATAACGCCCGACAGACAAACACGAAATGAATCGTACGCGATGGAGTCGATTTTTTCTACAGGGTCAAAAACGGCGGTGCGCGTTCCGTCACGGGGAACGAAAACGTCGAATCTGGTTTGTGTCCGCTATCGGCGTGCCGCCGATCGTGAAAAAAAGCGCGCGATTGTTGTCGTCGTCGTCATTATTTTCGGTTCCAGCATCGTTACGTGTATGCACACACGTTATAGCGACGACGATCAGCACACACACACGTTATAGCGACGACGATCAGCACGCACACACGTTATAGCGGAGACGATCAGCACACACACACATACACACAATACAGCGCTAGTCACACCTACGAAAACATAACGATGGTACTTTTAAACGTATTTACGGCGCGTAATCAGTCCGGGCGGGGGATGCGACCACGTCTTTTGAAATCGTTTTGACTAGCCGTAATTTTTACTCGTAGACGTTGACGACAACGGAGTTATTCGGCGTAAACCGCGGCGATGGGTTCTCGGGGCTGAAGAGAACAGCGCAGGACGCGCGCGGACGACTCGTGAAAAATCAGAAACCGGATAAAACGCGATCGGATTGAAAATACGCGATTTCGCAACGTAACGAACGCGATAAAAATTAGACGACACGACGACGGAACGCGCTCGGACGTCAATAGGTTTTTGTAATCGATGAGATGGCCGTTCCCGAAGTAATTTTACAAATAGTCAGAGTGTTTGTTTTTAATCGCCCCAAAAAACATAATCTCTCCCTCTCCTCTGTACGTGTATGCGTTTCTCCGGCGTATACTACGGCGGTTTTAGTTGTCGCATCACCACCACCACCACATTAACACCACACACTACGATGAAAAATTTAATTTTAACGGGGCGGCGGCGGCGACGACTACGAGACCTCGCGTGTCTAAGCGAGATCGAAACGACGAATCTCTGCAGCGTTTCACACGGCGTTTTTCGTAACGAGGGTGGTAAATCTTTTGATCCGCCAAAGGCCACCACCACCTTAAGCGCGCAGCCGGAATTCAATTAATACTACGGTGGCGGCATACGATGATAATACACGGCATCTCTAAATTGAATTTCCTCCGAGCGCCCCCCGGCCGATGAGCTCGAGCGGGACACAAATTTCCTTTGGACAAAAATAGTTTAACAACGTTTACACGTCTGCGCCGCCGTTTGTCCACGCTAAAAACCGAACACGGCGGCGGTAACTATATATATATTCCGGAGACACGCTTTGAATTTGTCCGAAAACTCTTTTGACGCGCGCACCGCTTACAGCAGCAGCAGACCTTGGCGCGGCGGCCCCCATACATTCGACACCGCGATACGCGGCGACTACTCGCGTCTGTGAAAAGTTTTCACATTTCGTCAAACACCACTTCCCGGACAACGAAACGTACAAACACAATCGATAACGACGACGACCTTTATAATATCGATTCGTCATCGTCGTCCCGAAACGCACAAACCCCTCGAGCGCGCGGTCACCGCGCTAAAACGGCTTATTTTTTCGTCCCGGACACGTCCCCGAAACCCGACCGCCGCGCGCGCGTTTCTTCGAGGCGTTAAAAAACGTACGACGACGACGACCACCACCACCACCACTATCGATTATGTAATGACAACACTGCTGCTGCGTAATTGAGGAGGACACGCGACAGTGCCGAACGCACGCGTTGAAAATATAGCCGGTGGTCGTTTACGGGAAAAATTTCAAACGGGTTCGTCTAGAAATTATTTAATGAGAAACAAAAAATGAAAATCGTGTTTTGAGTGTATCGGCGGCGGCGGCGGCAGTATGGTGTGTTTAAAGTACGAGTTTTTAAGGCGGAAACAACGTCGTAAAAACGAGCGGTTTCAAAAAAAAGTTCTTTTCTTCGTTAACAAGGAGCCCACAATTGTGGTTCGCGAGTAATCAACAAAAACACGTATCGCGAGTAATCAACAAAAAAAAGTATCGCCAGTAAACAACAAAAACGTATCGCAGCAACGACAGGGCGACGGCAGACGGGCACGTACTCGAGAAGCGCGCGTGTACGATTCGGTCCTGTTCGGTACCGATAAACAAAAAAAAAACCTAGTTAATAAAAAAAAATGTACCGACGTAAATGTACTGCGCGCGCCGGTCGGGTTTTTTTTTTTGATAATAATACGAACAATTGAATTTACTACTCACATTTGGGACTGTGGCTTGGCGTCGCTTTTTTTCTTTTTCTTGGGCAACGCAGAGCTTGGGCTTGCGCCGCCGCTCATCTTAGTCCAAGATTCGTGGAGATCATATGGACCCAGTCTGTAAAAAAAAAAAAAAATAAATAAATAAAAATTCGATAAATAAAAAACGTAGACGACTGCTGTTGGTGTACGTTTTATTTATTTAATTAAATAATATCGACTAATAAAAATTGTAGTCGTACGACGGGGCGAATCGTGCGGATTACTACCATATTTCTAACGCGTGTAGCACAAGAGTCGCCGCGTAATACCCCCCCGTAATAACCCAACCCAACCAACATTCGACTGAATAATTATTTGTAATTTTATCGCTCTAATCGTCGGTTCCAATAAAAGGTTTCAGTTTAGTCAAATGTTCAACGGCAATAATTAAAATAACGATAATCGCGATGTTTTAAAGTTCACTGCCAGCGACTGCTGCCTGATAAGACATCATAATAAAGCAGCACGCCGCACAAAGATATTACGCGTGTAAGGACGATGAATGTTACGGGGGTAAACACGGATTTTACACGATGCTGATTAAATCGTTAAACGATCGCGTTAAATCCGTCTAGAATCGTTGTTAGCGGTTAACTTACATAACGGACGAAGCGCGCACGCACACACACGATATAACGACATTTTTTTTATTCCTCGTGCATAACGACGTTATGTTATTATACGTTATATTGATATTGTGGATAACGACGACGACGACGACGTTCCGAAGAGATTTTACTTTTGTGCGGTTATCGGTGTGTTCGGTTAAGCACCGTTGGCGCGTCTACTACGACCGAATTCGATATGTATTTTTATGTACATATAAAAAAACGCGCATAAATTACGAGCCGGCGGCGAATCGCGATTCGATACGATCTGTCGGACACGTTTAATTTATTATACCGTTATAAAGAAATTGGTCGTCGGAGATCCAAAACCGGAGCCTCGGGTCGATTCATCGGCGGTCAGACGACCGACGGGAAAAAAAAGGTCTCTATCGCGAAGAAAAGGTTAAACGAACGTAACGGATATTACCACCGCGTCGTAAACAAATATTTACGCCGACAATACGCCCCCCGTCATCCAACAGCAGAGTGTGTATTTTTTATAGAGTGTGTATATTTGTGAGTGTTTTTATTGGACTCTTTTTGGATCCCAGAAGGATTTATTATATTCAGTACGCGGCGGCGGCAATAGACGTACGGCGGCGGAGTGCGACCTTTGTGTCCCTTTTTGCCTGTTGCGTTCGCGACCAGGTCGTAAAATACAACGTGTTGCGCCTGTTAACCTAGACACGCTCGAATACCGACGACGACCGCACGACAATATATATAACAATATAACCGTTGTGCGGGTATTTAACGACCGCCGCCGCTGCAGACACTATTGGATATGAAAAGCAAAGAAATAAAAAAAAATGTACCGGCATATTTCTTTAGCGAACACATCATCGGAAGAACGAGCAGTGCGAGCGGACGGATTGTCTATTGGCTCGTCGCGTTATCGACCTAAAAGACCCATCGCGCGCGCGCATACAATTTATACGGTCCCCGCTACGAACAACCGGTCGGTCGGTATCCTCTACCGCAGCTATAATCACTAACGGGGGGAGGGGGGCAGCTTTGACGATACGATATTTTATATCACGACGACGCTTTTGCCGGAATCTCTGAGGAGGACTCATGTCGTATGTTTGTCGAGTACCGCGCGGCGGCAGATGAACACCCAGAGAAAAACCTCGATCTATATAATAAATTCATTGTTCAATTTGATAAATATATCATTACATTGAATCAATGATATATTTATCAATATGATATTTTTTTTTCTTGTCTTGAACAATAATTATTTATAAGAATAGTTATTTTGTTCGTATTAATAAAACATTATCATAAACCCTTGATAAAATTTCTCTTTCAATTTTGATTGAGGTTTTTCTTTGGGTGTAGTACGCGCTGCTGCTGTCGGATTCCAACAAATTCGCTATTTTCGACCGGCGATCGGACACACGCGTATAATGGACATCGCACACGTGAAGTAGTCACATAGTAGGATGCGCAAAAAACACGCGTCCAATACACGATAGTATACCAAACCCAACCCAACCCAACCAATAAAAAAAGCCAAAAATCGTTCGCTTCAAGCAGCGGCGGCGGCAACTCTAGTAGTGCTAGGAAATACGCGTGGATATAACGTGCGAATACGAAAAATTCATAGAAAAAAAAAAAAATCAAAACGTAAATACGTTTATACGCGATAGGTGTACCCCCTCTCGCGATATTCGGGGTAAATGTCGTTTGAAACGTTCAAACGAAATTCATATAGCGAGTCGTACACAACGACGACGACGACAACAACAACGAGAAGCGAAAACAACTCTCGCGCGATTAGGATGCGAACGCGTAGGCGTCCGTATAATCGTCGTTCATACTGGCGTTTCGATACGGAGACAGACATTTACGAAGTGATAAAATAATTAATAATTCCATTGTCGGTGTGTGTGCGTGTATACGAAACTCGTTTACGATACACACGTCAACAATTAACCCAACCACCCCCGTTTTTGTGTTTACTACTAGTAAGCTGCTGCTGTATAGGCTTTGTTTTCGGTCTGACATTTGTAGGCGGCGGTTTACACTTTGATAAATGTTGTCATTTCAATACACGGTAAACGGATTACATACATACGCCGCGGCCGCCATGGAAAATATCACCTCTCGTCGTCGTCAACGTGCACAATCGAATTCTCTAAGCCGCTTACAAAACGCGCACAGAGACACGAGTGACTCGCGAGAGCGGCGGCGGCGGCGGCGTCGTTATTATTCTCATTCAAGTTTATTTTTACTCTTCGCGCGCCCCCATTGTTGTCTGTCGCCCCGTCCGCCGCCGCGTTATTCAATGTGCGCGCGCGTTACGCAAAAACGCGGTAATGATCTTCAACGACGAAAATAAAAGTTTGTTTAGAACCACCACACGGTATACACGATTGTGTAGTATCATCACAAAAGCGCAAATGCGACTTGACGCGGAAAAAAAATCACGACGGTCGCGGGGGCGGCCCACCGACACACGCAGTAGTGGCGACGGCGGCGTTTTATCCGCCCACCGGGCACCACGGCCTTGAACCAATTTATAGCTCCGTCCGAGACGGACACGACGACGTTACCCACACACACACTACTCCTCCTAGTAGTCGGAGGAGTCGTCGTCGGTATTGTAATATATCGTTGTGTTATTCCGCCAATGAATCATCGCGCCGTACGATTTCGCAATGGTATACGCCGCTTCCCGTAGTCGGCGGCGGCCTCTTCGAAATTTAAAAAAAACCGCGCTACGCACTACACAAATACACTATACGGTGGTTACTCCGCCGCGTCACCGTCCAGAGATCGTAAATAACACCACGACGGTAACGGTAACCCACCCCCTAGTCATTGTCAATTGTAAGCGGCGTCAACGAAACGGAGCATCATCGCGGCGGAGTCGATAACAACAACAACAACATTGAACGGTAAAAGAAAAAACGACATTACTGTAACATGATGATATTGAAATATCGTTGGTCGACGAGTGAACTATGCCGCCACCAGGAAGTCGTGTGCAAATCGATTTACATTTCGACTAGTTTTCCAACGAATCGACACTGCCGCCGCAAACAAAAACACTTTGCTATTCGATGAAAAAAACGCGATGATTTTTACGGTAAAACGAATTATATCAAAATCTACCGCCGAAAGAAAACACGGATAACGAGGATTTCATCGGAACCGGCCGGAACACGCAGAACACGACAACGGCAGTGTGTTTTTTCGGATCGACTGACACGCGTAGATCGATTTGCCGCACTGACCGACGCAACTACACGTCGGTTGTACACAGTCTTGACAGACGCACACACACACACGGCGAATCGACACACGGTCAAACACACACAGCTACTGCTGCTGCTGCTGCCGGTGGTGGTAATGGTGGAAGGTGGTGATGGTAGTGGTCACCAAAAACGCGACGAGCCTTATCTCGTTGCGATTTCGTTAACTCGCACCACCACTGGGTCACCAAAAAAAGGCCGAGTATATCCTCGGCGTATACGCGTCCCGCACTCCTGACCGACGTCGTAACCGAATACCACGACGAGAAACGCGCGTTACGGAGTGTAAAAACATGAGCTCCGCGCCACATTAATTTTTTATTTTTTTTTAATAACTACGCATTAACTCTTAAACAAAGAAAAAATAAATAATCGGCGGCGGCAGCAACGCTATCGACATCTAGTGAGTTATCGACGACGACGACGATGTCCTTAGAAAAACCCGTAGTAGGATATATGTGAATCCGTGGGACGTACAGATCTCAAACGCGACGCGGCGATTTTATAGCCGTTTCTGGTCATACCGTCGCCGCGGCTTGCAATCGCATCGAACGACCTTTTTTTTGCAGTGCCGTACACCACCGCAACATGACGCCGCACCGATCTCGGTCGTACTGCAGGCGCGGCACAATAGTAGTTGGCCGACGGTTATCAGTCCGAAAACCTTCCACTGCCTCCACGACAATTAACGGCAGCAGTACGCGCCTTACGGAGTCACAGCGCAGCCCCCCCCAAGTTGTCGTTTCGGACCGGTTTCGAAGAAAAATTTTATTGATAAAACAAAAATAAATCCTCCCCGTGCCGCCGCCGTACGCACACCACTGATTGTCGAGTAGTCTCCGAACAACGCGCGAATAATCCATCGATATTAAAGGGCGGCGGCGGCGACTCTCTTAACGCTTTACTTTAGCCTCGTCTTTGTAGAGAACGCGCGCGCTCTCACACGCTCGCAAACAAACACACACACACGATTAATAACTACTACTGGTACATCACGACTGGCGCAACCGGTAATTAATTTCTAACGGCAATTATAAACGACAAAACAAAGCGAAATTAAAAAAAAAAAACCTGTTTTGCGCGAATACGTCATTATGATTTTCGGACGCATTCGGCGCTACTAAACTCTCTTTGTTACTGTTGTCCGAAAATATTAATCGCGAGCTAACGTATACGAGGAGTATGTGCTTGTGTGCGTGCGTGTATATATATAACCCAACACGGACACAGTAATAATATTTATAATCGTGCGCGTATTGCGTTCGCCGAGTGGAAGGAAACAAAATAATATAAAAAGTCGAGACGCGTCACGGTCGTGTCATTAGTGTAGTACACAACAAAACTTTACGATATGCGTGTATTTTTATCTCTTCTACAATAGGAGGACGACGCGTTAGTCGGCGGCGGTAGGCCGTGCCAAATATCGTGTTTGAACGCGCCACACCGCCACCGCCGCCGCCGACCGGTACAAACATCGAAACGGTTTTACTAAGGTCAACGCCGCCGCGAATAATAATACTACGTCGTATCACAAAACGAGTCAAAAACCTCAGGCCCGAGTCGTTACACTCGAACCGAAATCTATCGATTAAAACACACACACACACGCTCGAGCTCGGCGGTGTATTTGTTGTTCAACGGCGGCGGCGGCGGCAATCGATCGTAACTTCGTAACCAATAGAAGCCCCCCCCCACCACAAC
Source organism: Daktulosphaira vitifoliae (assembly GCF_025091365.1). NCBI lineage: Eukaryota > Metazoa > Arthropoda > Insecta > Hemiptera > Phylloxeridae > Daktulosphaira > Daktulosphaira vitifoliae. The sequence goes on from NW_026099573.1 coordinate 44,031,531, forward strand.
TATTGGTGTATGAATAAAAAAACGCGCGGCTTACGATCTCCCGGTCCAAAGGGACGGTTGGGTCGGGTCGGACGGACGAGCGCTTTGAAAAAAAAACACGATGATGATTTATCTACGTGGATCGTGGTGGTCACTGCCGGAGGGCAGGGACAGTGATCACCACAATCAGTCGTTATGAGGGGGGGGGGCGGCGACGGATCGGGCGATTTCGAAATCACAAACGCGTAATACGCACACGACAAAACACGACTTATTGTCTAGCGGGACAACGCGCCCGTTTAGTGAGTACGAAACGCAAAACCAAACAAATCGCATCAGTAAAATTGCGTGTCCCCTCCATAATTATTGGCGCAACAGCGATTGATATACCGACGACAGACAACAACACGATGATATAATTGGCAAACTACAGCGGGGGGGGGGGGGGGAAACGACATACGCGTCCGACCGCGACTCGAAAACTCGATACGTATACGTCGTCTCTCCGGACGACAACGGTTTTAATTTAATTTTTATTTTTTTTTGATTATCTCGTAGGCCTGCTGTCCCATATTCCACCACACGTCCAACGAGTGGTGCCTATCCCAAAAGCGATAATATATCGTTTTGTACTATAGACCGCGTCGTGCTACCGACGAATATTTCACATTTAGGCGGAGAGAGGCAAATAGACATTTTCTCTGCGGAAAATTCGTTAATACAAATTCGCAGCATTGCGCGCGTAGTACGTATATGCGCATTTATAAAAGTCGACGGCGGCGGCGGCAGTAGCACCAGTGTATTACACAACAACATTGTGTCGGTTATTGCCGCCGCCACTTTGGTTGTTGGCTATTGTGCGCGCGCGCGCCCGCTACGTAGAGGCCCCAAACAGTGAGAATTCATGGTCACTGTAGTACTCCGCCGCGGCGAGTTTCATAAACGGCGCGGCGCACACTACCAACACACACACACATCGTTTTACGATATTTTCCCCACCTTCCGCCGTACGACCATCAAACCAACGGGGGGCCCCATAAACAATGTTCGGCAGCCACGGACTGTCGCTCGCCAATTCTTTCTCACTACCCCCTTTCCGAGCCAACAACAATGCGAACGCGGTCGAGCATATATGTGTAATATATATATGAGCGTATATATGTTATATACGTTTAGACGTGGCCGTCAAATACACGAGCGCGCAGAAAACGGATCGTATTCGCGAGCGGAGGACAAAGAGTGGCGGCGGCGGCGGCCCTGAGTGCACGAGAGAGAGAGAGAGTGAGAGAGAGAGCGAGAAGCGCGAGGCGGTGACAACGATGGGTGAGGAGAGGGTGAAACGAGGAGGGAGGGTACGGACAAAATTAACTCGGCGTGTGCGTATACGCGCGCGCGCCTACGGACGAGTAGTAGGACGGGGTAGGGGAGAGACAGAGACGGCCTACGGTGGCGGCAAATACGCACAATCAGTGTTGCCGAGTTTAAAATAATAACATAACATTGTGGTAAAACGTTTGCGATACCTGAAGTTTTCATCACGCGATAACCTTCACCGACGCGCAGCAGCAGGTAACACACACACACAATGGTAATTCATTCAACACGCGACCGAGAGGATATAGTTTTTGGGAAAAGCGACATTTTCGCTACAATATGCGGCGGCGGCGGCGTGACGGTCGATCGATAACAGTAGTTTTATTCACTCGAAGCGAACGCGCGCGCGGTTAACAACAATCGATAACGAATCGCCCGGCAACAAGTCCCCCGCCGGCGAAACAATGGAGAATTAATAAGCAGCGAGACAGCAGCAGCCGACGACGACGGACGGAAGAAACAACTGAATGTGAAAACTGCTGCTCTCCCGCATGTTGTGCGCATATAATAATCTTGAGATTTACGCGCCGCTCGCGGTTTTTCTCCTCTTTTCTACGGCGGCGGCACACACGACGGCCACGTATTAACGATTGATTTATAATTACTAATAAAAATTTATAAAATTCCGATTATCCGCTGTGTTTCTCGGCCGACGACAAATAAACGTAATATTTAATTTTTTTAAATCGTGTACCCTCCTCCCGAGTTATATTAAAAGGCGTATTTTATTTATTTTTTTTTCAAAAAGAAATAACGTTTTTTCATTAGCTCTCTCGAAAATCTTAATACGTTAATACGTTTCGAATAAGTGAATCGCATTGGAAACGAAAACGACCATATCGTATCGCGCGTACGACCGCCGCCGCCGCGTTTAAACGTTTCGATAACAAAACTTTAGTATCAAACACGGTTTGAAACAGTTACAAAACGTTTTAATTATTTCGATACGGTTTCAATAATTATTAATTCATAGAAACGGCGACAATTTAACTCAATGTGAAAATGTTTTTTTTTTTTTTTTTTCTAAGTACTTAGTACTTACGAGTACTTCTTCTCGTGCACCTCTTTTAAATATATTTTCCATGTCGAATCGGATTCGTGGCCGTCGTCGCCTCGGACATGTTATACACGACGTTCGACAGACAGACGGGGGGGGGGGAAGAGGAATTCGCGATTGAAAGCCAGACGCGAGAAGGTGGTCTAAAGAACGAGTTATCGCCGTCCGTCGTCATAGACGCGCGCATTGACCTATTAAAAACCGACTCGATCGTTTTGCGTTTTACCAGTGAATTATTGTACCGTCCATGGACGGCGACGGTGGGGTTTGACTAATGTGCATATATATATATATTTATATATAGATGATATTTATGTTTCACGTTAAAACAACACTGGCTGGTTGTTTATAAATTTAACAATAGTTTAATACACACGCACACAGCCAACCGGTATCGTACGACCGATTTGTTTTACATTAAAAAAATGACGCATATCCGTAGACGTGCGAGTGTGTTTAATCCCCAGTGCCATAACCCTATTTACAAATTCCCCCCACCGTTACCTCGTAACGTACGAAAATAGTAATAAAAACAAAATATATATAATAGCAGTTTTATATATCGTGAGAAAGCGATTGCGGCAAATTTTACCTTCGGCTATTTTTCTCGTTCTACGACAGGCGTAGCCCCCCCCCCCCAAGTAGTACGACCTAATTAATTACCAAACACGTACACACACACACACACATTGTGTATACGACGCTACGGAAAGAAAAAAAGTAAAACGAAAACCGGAAAGGGACGCTGAAGGCAGCAGCAGCAGCAGCAGCACACTCGCAGCCGACGATAGCGTCGTATAGAGCAGACGCGAACGGCACAGACTTTGTACACGAGCAGCAGAAGTAGTTGTAGGACACACACACGTTGTTTCACGACGAGAAACGTGTTAGGCGGTGGCGGTAAACAGAGAGAGAGAAAACGTTATGATGCAAGTCGTGAGTGTGTGTGTGTGTGTGTGTGTTATAACACACTGCGCAGTGGCGGCGGCAGCCAGTGGCGATTCGGCATTATAATATTTATAATAGCGAATAATCGCGGTGGTCGGTGGGTTAGAGGGTTATTGTGGTGACACACTGCCGACGACGTTGTTTTTGTCGAGTTTAATTTAAAAAATAACCCAACTCCTCGTCGTAGCCTAAACAAGACAATTAAACGGATAACTAACGATAATAATAATAATAACTAATAATAATAATAATAATGATAATAATAATAACAATAATAAATAATAATAATTGATATTGATTTACACCGCGTTACGGGCCGACCGCACGATGACGGCATCGCGAAACGATCGTCGAGCGCACACCAAAATTAGTTCAGTAGTTCAAGTGCTCGTGTGCGTAATCACATTACATTAAACGACGATGACGATATTATTGTTATTATTACGAGAGGACTACACGCGAGTAAAGAGTGCGGCGGCGCTCTATAGACTAGCGACTAAAAAAACGCACGCCAATTAGAAAATAAGACAACACGATTCCCAGCTGTGATAGTCAACACGCGTATACGGTACGCACGATTCGAATTACTTAAATATTTGATAATTAATTACAAACATTTAGTACGATTAGCACTGAAACTATGAATACAAACCGGATAAATTCACTGGGGGTCGTGGGGCGGGGTGGTGGGGGGGGCAAGCGTACGGTAAAGTAATAAATTTACACGCGAGCGTGTCGAGTATACGTGTATTAAACATTATGTGTTATTAAACACCTTACATATGGGATTTATTTTTTTGATTTTGTCTATTTAATGCCCCCCGCGCGTGATGATCTAAAGGAAGAGATTTTGAAAAGCCACAAACGCGATTCTTCTCCGTTGACGTTTCGCCAAACGAGAACTACACTCGCGCGATCGACGACGATGACACGATACCCCACGAATCGAACGCAAGGTATTCATTTAGAAAGCTTGGTGGTACCGCGAACACACACACGATGTCGTCGAACAAATATTTTTTTATATTTATCTATCTATGTCGTCGAGTGCGTTCTATGTTTCCATTGTCGCGTATACCGCCGCCGCTAGAACAAACACACACCGAAATGACACGCGTCGTGTTTGCCGTTTTAGGTTTAATGGGGAAAAAAAAAAAAAAAAAGACTGTTCACATAGGAAATCGTAACATCGATTGTGTGATTTGAACTTGACCCTGCTGAGCGTGCCCGTCGATATCGAGTGTAACGTAATAAAGACGACGTCAAACGTTTGCGGGGAGGGTGGGGGGAGGCGACGACAAAGTTTTGCGTCGTGCGTTTACTAGCTTAACGCCGACGACAACGCGTCTTTGGCTTACCCTCGGCTGCCGCCGCCGCCGCTTTTCAACGTAAATAATATCGTCGGCGTTACGCCGGTGAAACGCACTTAACCTCCATAAGAGTGCGGCCGCGCGCGTACCCGACTGCAATAGGCGGCAGCAGGGATGACCTATAAAACGTCAAGCTGCCGCCGCCGCCATCGTCGGTGGGCGCGAAGTCCGTTGCGCGGGTGGTGGGCCGCCGCCACACGCTCGCCGGGTCGTCGGGCGATTAAGGCTCAGGTACACGATGATAGTGGTGGTGGTGGTGGTGGTAGTAGGAAGGGAATTCGGTATCGCACACGTGGTCGCCGCCGGTCGCGAGGGGACGCGCCGTGCAACGACAGAAAGCTGGAAAAAAAAACACACACACACACATAAAGCGATACCTACGGCGGCGGCGGCGGCGGAGTCGCAAAAAACTCGAGAAAAATCGTTGTCGTTTTCATAACGACGTCGTCGTCATTTCATAGAGACTGTTTTCGCGGCCGAGCATTAGTGTCAAAGCAGCAAATTTTACAAAGTCCCGACTTTCGACTAGCCACCACCGTTTTTGTTTTCATTTATTTCCGGTCTCGCGCGTGTTGACTTTACACAACGTTCATTCCCACCAACACCTATCATTATATCGTTTACATACATACACACATACATTAACCTAACATATCGTGTTTACCGCGAAGCTTTTTTTTTCAATAGACGCGCGCATTTACGAATCGAGTTCAAGTCGATTTTTATGCGGGCCGCTTGCACGTTTTGGGGAAATAGACGACCCAACGAAAACCCGTATATCGAATAATATGAAAATTTCAAACGTCACGATTTTGCACGCACAGAGAGTACCCCTCCCCCCTTCATCCCGTATAGTACTGTGATGATAATTTGTGCGTCTCGAAACGCGAGACTTTTAAAAAAAAAATGTCGAGTACACACTTGGAATAAGTTTAGAGCACCGCCGCTCGTCGTCGCGACCGCCACAAACGATGACGACGCTCGCGCCTAACATAAACTTTTTGTATCGCGGCTTATGAATAAAACGGTTTTTCAAAAACACCGGCGCCAATAGCAGCAGCAACAGGCGGAAGATTATTATTATGCGGAATTCAAAAAGGCCAACACCGACCGCGCGTTTAATTAATTAATAATTACAACATATATACATTTTTTTTTTATATAAGAAAAAACATAAGAATAAATAAATAAACCGACCAAATCAAAAGAGAGCAATAACGCGCGCGCGTTTGATCTGCACACGACACGGGCGCGACGACAGTCTTTCAAAAGTGTACACGACGACTACTCTTCTCTCCCGCGACTACACGTTGTGGTTCGTCAAATATTTTCACTAACCAATACTACGCGCCACCCTGTGTTGTCCCCGCAACCGATATTACCGTATTTAACCGTAATTCACCACCACAGTAGTAGTAAACGGTTACGATAAAACAGCCGACGTACGCGCGCGTTACTGGTGATCTTGTGGAGAATACCCTGACCGACGTACGCGAGAAATCGGGATAACCGCAGCCCGCCGCCGCCGTTAACACTGTACGGGTGGTACCGCCGCCGCCGAATGAAACACGTCCGACATAAAAGACGTTTATTGTTATTTTTCTCGAAATCAAACCGGAAAACGTACCACCGATGACCAAAGCGAATACGTTAAACGCGCATACTTACTAATAGCAGCACACACGAATCGGCGGCGGCTTTACTAAATAATGGTATTATCCACATACCACCACCGACTTTGTAGTCATCGTCATGTAATATCATAATGTCATAATGGTGCAGCCCCGTTTTAATACGATATTACATGAAGACCGACCACCGGCGGCAGCATTGGAACGCCGGCCGAGATGATAACGTACCAAACGAGGTCGATTACATTGTAGCATATGTACAGCAGGAGTGCGTTAACGTCAACAGAAATATATTATATCGTCGTCGATAATGATGTCGTTTTGTTTTACCGGCGTCGCCGCCTCTCATCGCGACTCTCGGAAAGCCCGCGGCGCGACACGCGTTTCCCAAAACCGAAACGTTTTGAGGGGTTACTACCACCACCTATCGATGATACCTACTGCTATTACGCGTGCACACGACATCTCCGGAGGGTTATTGACCGCGCGCGCGTTCGTCGACGGCTACCGCGCAAAAGGGAGACGCCGAACTCGGGGAGGAGGGGGGGGCGTTATCGACTCTCTAACGGCCGCCTTTACGGGCGGTAAACGTCGTTAACATGTTAATATGTTTCATAACGGGGGGTGTGGGGGTTCGGAAATAAAATAATTATTTTTTTTTTTTTTTACCGAAAACGCGTTAAAATTTATTGTTGCTGCGGCGGCGTTCAACACACACACAATGTACGATTACGCCGTGTTATTTACACGCACGCTCCGACCCCCAATCGTGTGTACGCGCGGTGATCGCGTACGGAACAACACTCGGATCGGATTACCGGAATATCGACAAGTCGTAAACACAGGTGGAAACACGGTGCGAGCGGCGACCATTCAGTAACGTACGCGGTGGCGTTTGACGGGCTTCCGCACGCATCGAATCGGGTGGGGGGGGAGGGGAGGAGTAGGGCTTCGGCCACTCTCGCGCCCCCCAATTCCCCCTAGACGATTGCCGGACGCGAGCCCGTGGTCATCGCGCGCCGGTGGTAAATATCGACGCGGGAAAAAAAAAGCATTAATAAAAAGCCCGCAATTAATAATTACTAACTACGGGGCGCGCGCGTGTACTCGCATCGGCCGACACCGTCGTCAGAGTTCGTTAATCCCAAAAGCCGCCTCGATTGACGGGCGCGCACGAGGTACCGCGGCTGCTCGCCCCGGCGGCGGCGACGTGGTGGAAATTCAACCGAAACTCGTATACGCGCGTCGATACACGACGACAAATAAGACCCTCGCCGATTTAGCAAAATCCGACGAGAGACGCGTACGCACGTCAATACAACGGTTGACCCGCGCGCGCACACGCACACTTCCCCCCNAAGAAATTTTTTTTTATTAATTTAAACCTCATTAAAATAAAATCGTTTTTAAACCACCCTCCGAACGCCGCCACCATCGTCGCGGCGGTAGTCGTAATGACTCCTCTACCTGGTGGCGGCGTATACGGAGTAATACGTCTCCGCCGCGCGACTCGATACTTAATAAATATAATAGGGGGGTGTTTTTAAGCGACCCGTACGGCAAACGGGTTTCAATGACGTGCGGGCGGCGAAACTTTGGATCGTTAATTGACGACAGAACGGCGGCGTAGTAGGGTATTCAAAAGGAAGCGCAAAACACTTAATAAATCACACACACACAACACATACACACGCACACCACTATAGAGCAGCTTTGCGACAAACACACGATCACGTATAACAAAAAGACAAAATTCCTTTGTCAAAACGAGCGTGTGGAAAAGAGATTTTTATTTCGAAAAACTCGCCATTGTCGCTCGTTTTGTCGTCGTCGTTTCCTTATTGGAAAAGAACCGAACGGTAAAAAAATAATTCGAGATAAATATTACAAAAAAAAAAACCAAGAAAAATATAAAAAAAAAAAACCCTAGACAAATACTATTGTGAAAAAAAAAATCTAGAATACACACACCGTCGATTTCCACACCGCGCCGCCGCCGTTAATGGTCTTATCGAGGTGAAATCCTCGAATCGATCGAGGTACTTTTAAGGAATATTAAATAAATACGATTTCCGAAATCGTTAGCACGGTGTACTCGGTATTCGGATCGGGTCGGTGGCATGGAAAAAAAATTTAGGCCTTGACACGGCGCAGCAGCTTTGGTCTGGGTGTGTACGCGCGCTACGATAAAAAAAAAACAATTTTGTATTTTTGCCGGTGAAACGAATCGGACGTGATAAAAAAAAAAATACACTTACGACCGCCGCCACCGCCGCTTCGATCGAATGCCGGCGATTAAATGTGTGTTGTACGCGTTCCTCGAAACCGGCGGGGAAGAGAGAGAGAGCCTGCAGCAAAACGCGGTTCCGACGCGCGACAATCGAAATCCGATTGCGACGACGCTCCGGTTAAAAGAGCGACGCTTCTATAACCGCCGTCGACGACGTGTAATGTAGTGCGCGCGCGGTCCAAGACAAAGATTTCTCAAATGGTCCTGCTGACGACAATAACAACAACAACACTCCACCGCTCGGAAAAGTTTTGGACAACGCGAGATCGTTTCACACACGACTTCTCGGTCGTGTCGTTTTCTTACGAGCACCGTCGCCGCACGAAATAGGGCGACACTCTCGTACGGGGCGACGACAGGCCGCAACCGCGCTGAGAAAACACCACGACGACGACGATAACGCGTTCGCAATAGTTGGCAATTTTTAAACGCGACCTTAACCCAGCGCGCTTTGTTATTTCTCGTGAAACAAATCGAAAACGAGACGAAACTGTTGTTAACGACGGCGGCCGGGCGGCTTTCATAGACCAAACTAGTTTTGCTCAGGGCATAATGGTGGTGGTGGTGGCATCACGACGGACCCATTACACGCGCTAGACCGACTTTCAATGTTAGCTAACTACTAGAAACGACGACGATAGTCTCCACGAGGAGTATTTACTCTCACACGTACGACCAAGTGTGTGTGTGTGTGTGTATCGTCGAGACGGGAAAGTGACGTTCAGCCATTGTGCGATGATATCGTGGTGTCTACAACGGTGGTACTACTACTAACCTATGCGCCACACAATGTGAAACACGTTGCATCACACACACACACACGGATTGAGCAATAGCGGCGGCGGCGGTACAACGAGCAGAGTTGGCTTCGATAACCTAAAACGAAAACGCGCGTACAAAACTATCACGGTCAACATTATTCACCGCGATCACTCGTCGAGTTTTCGAGTTGGCGCCGCCGCCGCCGTCGTTTCCAGAATACTAATCGCTACTCCGTCGTACTCGTGTTACCGCAGCGCGAGCGTCTTGCTCACACGCGCGCCGTACGAAATTACTCGGAATGGCCACCGGCGGTTTATTCAAAAAATATGATTCACGACACGTTTGAAAAATCAATTCGGTCTGACCGCCGCCGCGATGATCGATGACGTTGTGCGGCGACCACTACATTTGCGGTCGTAATTATTCCCCAACATTGTTTGCACACACACCGCTATTAGTTAGATTACTTTTTATTTCGAATTTGTTAAAACCCAACCGTACTACTGCGATTTGACACGATAATATTTAATCATATTTTTTTTCGACCGATACCCGCGCCGAACGGTATCGCACACACGCTTACGCGAGTTATTGCCGCCTCCTTCTCCTCCTTATCTCAACCGCCGTCACCACTTTCAAAACGCCTCGGTTTCGATAAAAAAAAATGGGTCCTCCCCGACGCGACCCTGAAACACACGCCGAGAGTGACAAAAAACTATCCGCCCCCCCCCCCCCTCACCTACCAACTATAGACACACCCCACCCGTACGGTGCCCCTCGAACCGCTGGCGCCCTTCGTCGGCGGCTTGTACGCTGCCACGCAACGGCATCGACGACGACGACCACCGTATATATTGCCATTGCTCTTGAACTACTTTAAGTCCGGCGGCGCGTGACACGATTTCGTTTTTCGCTGCCGCCGCCGCCCGAATTCAAGGTACGCGCCCAACGATGCGGCCACTCGTTTGCCGCATAAAAACCACCACGACGGCATAGGGTGTTATCCGTGTGTAATCGAATAACGGCTGTGCGTCCGTAACTCTGCTGCACCCCCCCCCCCCAAAATACCGTGCGAGCACTAAACCGTACGCAACACGACGGTATATTTAACATCGTACCGAGTCGGTGTAAAACACCACAGTGCCGCCGCCAATGTCGGAAACAACGTTGTCTGACGATTTTTTACGGAGGATTTTGTTTTGTAATATTTTTTTTTTGTCGGCGTCGCGCGTCTCATACGACACAAAAACGTTATCGGACGCGACCGCCGACCAACAGGAGGCGTCGGCGGCGGCAATGGGCGCGGAGGAGACGACGACAACAACAACAACAACGTTATGACAATAATATATTCACGGAGAAACGACGACGAGGTGTTTTCACGGAAAGGAGTTTACGAGTCGCACGCGGGGCACACGTACACGACTCTGATTTCTAATTTCAAATTACGTAATAGTCTGGTCGACGACGAATCGCGTATGTGCTAACGACCAACGACGACGGGGCTATTCGAGAGCGACCAGAATTTTTTTTTTACACACGAGTTCGTGAAACGTTTTAATTATACGCGCCGCACACGTCCGAGATCGGAGAAAACAACAAAACATTAATACGATTTACTCGTTAAAAACGGGCGGGAGGGCGGAGGGGTACACTATTACGGGCGGGAGGGTGGAAGGGTACACTAATACAGCCGGCGACACCGTCGCATTGGCATCAACACCTACCGACGACACGAGTTGTGCGTGTGTGCGTGTATTTTTTTTTTAAATCGAGACATTGGTCGTACGAAATGGAAAAGCACACACACACACGTCGGTCGGGTTGTTGGTGTCAAGGCTAGACAGGCGCGCTGAATTACAATCCTAACGATGACTATAAAGGTGTGCGGCGGTTCGTCGTCGTCGAGTGGGAAATAATCGATTTATAAAACAAAAATTGGGTGTTTGGTTTTTTTTTTTTTTGTGTTACTTCTGTTGAGGTCGACGTAAAAAAAAAATATGCTCGGCGCCCGCATATGAGGGCCATCGTTACGAAATCGCACAGCAGCAGTATATGCAGGCGGTTTTTTCCCCTCAAACACATCACAATATAGACAAAACACATTTAATACATTGTATACGTGTATATTATATACAATATATAATAAAATATATTATACATATACATATTATATTATAATATGTATGTATTAACTATACACGCGTATAACGTATGCTTTATCGTAGTGGGACGACATATTATGTGATAATTATAAATCCGACGTAAAGAAAAATCGGATAACCACCACTCGGCGGCGGCATATTGAAAAAAATTTAAATTATTATTTCCTTTTTTGTATTGTCCCGAATTGCATCGCGTCTTCACCACAACGGCCCCGTTTGTGTACACCGTTAATGTGACAGCAGCAGCAACACGAGCAGCGTACACGTGACGCGCGCGACGGCATTGTCTCAATGGAAATCTAATCGCGAATATTCGCCGCCTTAGCGCGTGCACGGTGTGTGTGCCACATGCAATACCCCCCCAACGAGGCGGTCGAGAAAACTTGAATAAATAATACGACGGTTTGCATAAAATATATGATTTAAGTGTGAATAAATAGGAAAAAAAAAAATGGTTTTAAAGCAATCGGTGGTACGCGCGCGGTTTATATCTCCGCCCGACGACACACACTAGTTTTGTGCAAATAACGACGCGCGTTAACACGAGCAAGTCTCCCCCCGATTTAGAGACGATTTCGTCGAGGAGGAAACTAATAACAAATTCCTCGTTAAAAACTATATAAATACTTTTTATTCGCCAAACGTTTTTATCAACGTTTTATTATCACGGCTATTTAACAACAAACTCTCGTCGACGAGTTTCGGCGGTACGATTTCGTGTTATTGAAAACTTCATAATTGTTTTGTTTGTTAAGCGGCGGCGGCGGCGGCGGCGGTCGCGTTATTTTTCATTCACAGTCGCCCTAACCTGCTGCAAAAGCCGCCTCCGCGACTCGTGTAATAAACGCACACCACACTTTTCCGTTTTATATTATGTATTTTTAATTATGTTTTCGCAAATTTTAATTGTATACATTATTATTACGGTTTCGTGTACAACACACACAACAATAAAAGCAATACAGAACCGGAGAATTTTATTTTTTATTATGTTGTCGCAAGCCGATCGAAACGAAAAGAAATTTTTTTTTATTAATTTAAACCTCATTAAAATAAAATCGTTTTTAAACCACCCTCCGAACGCCGCCACCATCGTCAGTTCCCGGGCGGAAATTCAATTGACTTTGGCATAACGCGACGTTTGGTGGCGCGGCTAAACAAAAATAATTAATTATTCACGCCGTTTGTTCGAAAAACATCACGACGACCGACCGCCGCCGCCGCCGCTGTTGATAATAATTCTCGGCAAACAAAAAACCCTTGTCGATTATTATTATTCCATGAGCTTTCCGCGGTCGTTACACCACCACCGGCAGTTTGCTGCCGGTCTACCTGTTAACACGTGTAACTGTTACAGCAGGCGTTTATTAAATCGCTGTTGGGGGGGGGGGGTTAAAGTAACACTAGGGNGGGGGGGGGGGGATAAAGTAACACTAGGGATTATATATCACGGGCACTCGTTTCTATGTCCGCCTAAGGATAGTGTACGCTTACCGCGGTATATACGTTTACGATAAAATAAACGATAGCGGCACGCGAGCTCCCGCCGTAACAGACGTCCGTTGGACGATTTTTTAACGGGGCGTTGAGAATTTACGACGGGGGAGGGGGATGCGAAATCGGACAAACCGCAGACGCGGGTCGCTCATAAACCGGCCTACGTGGAAAGTTTGACGCGATAATTGTGTACGCGATATCGATTTTTCGATAACAAACCGATTTTGACGACCGGGCGAACCGCCGCCAATTTATGTGCTCAAACGGCGGGGAAAACGGGCACAAATTTTTAGTTTTCGCGCGAACCCCGAAACGGGATTGGGCGATTCTTAAAAAAAAATCTACAAACTTCCGGTACGCAGCGGGTTATCGTTAACGAGTTATATTTATTTTTTAATAAAAACTAACGTTCTGTTGACGCACGCGTATTGCGAGTTAGGTTTTGAATTTTTCATCATCGTCGGGACGAATTTGGAGCGCTCGCGCCTTTTGATTTTTATCAACCCTCATCCGGGGCAGGGGGGTGCAGATAATGTAAAACGCGTTATCGTAACGGCGAATTATAAAATATTTACAAAGACGTCTGCGTCCCGGACAGCTTTCACGAAATCACGTTTACGGGGACCTCGCCGATATGGGAAATCTTTGGGTTCGGGCAAACCACCAATGCACACACGCGCGAATCGCGTGGAACGCTCAGCAAATTTTCACACTTCTCTCGCGTCAAAGGCCCTCCGCCGTATATACAATACATACACTATAGGCGCCGTATGGCATTGCCCGGCCGAACCATACACACTCGATACCGCCGCCGGGGCATTTGTTTTACATTATTTTCGGACGTAACACCACGTTGACCACCGCCGACTCGTCATTAAATTTCCAAAGAACACGCACTGCGCACGCTAACGATAAACGTTACACGTGCCGCCGAGTCGTGTCGACTCGACGTGCTCGACTCGCAAAAAAACCGCACGTTTTTTGCGTTTGTTGCGTGTAAACACGGCGAGAAATGTTTTGCAGATGCTCACGCAATTTGGTGACGCGTACGTGTCGGCGGCGGACGGGGCGACTGACTACGACGGAAACGCGAAATGGCAATAAGGAAAAATAATAAACCTAAAATTTCACTAAAAAAAAAAAAAAAAAAACCTACACCGATCGCGCGTTCTCGTCGCTAATTATTATTATTGTTTACGTTACGTGCTCTCGGGTACGGGTCACTCGGGAAAGGAGAAGCGGCGGCGTGAGGGGGTCGTCTTCGTTACGCTCGACGGTGAAAAAACACGACACGCGCCGTTGCCCCGTAATTACCCCCGGGACGCGTGCCTCTCGCCGAAAAAGCTGCACGGTTTTACGGGCCCCGCCGTCACAAACGCGTATCGATCACAAAAAGTGCTCTTCCGAAACAACTACCCCGCCGCCGACGCCACCACGTCTACGATCGTGACGCCGACGACACCCCCCCCCGTACACCGTGACGGCTTCATTCTACGAGAATATTTTGAAATTTTACACAAATCATCGGTGCTTCTCTTCGAGGGCGCCCCCCGTCCAACGCGATGTCGTTGAATCGATTACAATAATCGCGACATAAACCCGCGGGATACGGGCCTTCGATACGTATACCGCGGGTTATCCGGGGAGTAGGGGCGACGTCTTCCGTTAATATTATAACCGCCGATCATCTATCGCGCTTCCGTCATACGACGTCGGCGGATTTTATTAGTCTTGGAATTTGACAAAAAAAAAAAAAAAAACAACTAACGCTACGCCGTTCTAAGAAAACAAAAATTATTGCCGTCACTCGCGCAAGTGTACTTTGCGCGCCCGCCGCTTTCCTGGTTAAATCGGCGGCGGTTGTCGCCTCCTCCCGAGCAGCGATTTACTTGGAACCGGCAACGATATCCGGCGGCGGCGACGACGAGCTAGTTTTGCTAGCTAGATACGCGGAGCGCACTCGAGTGCTTTTTTTAACACACGACCCCGCGTAGAGGATCTCCAAACGAGGAATCCACCAAACGGTTACTAAAAAGTCGATCGACATCATAACGCGCGCGTTATCGTTTGGACGTGAAAATTTCACACCGAAAACGTAATAGTATCGCGCCGCCAGTGACGGTTTTATTTACACGCGCGTAAATCACATTATTACCCCAAATAGTAAAAACAATCAATAATACGTGTCCGTTGAATTATAGGTGACTGCTCCACGTGCAAGCTCAACAACCTCGGGGCGGCGATCGCGTCGTCGATTTGCAACAAAAAAAAAAAATAATAAACGTGTACAATAATATTATACACACGACATAGCGATTAATTATTTCATCCCCGTCCGGTGCAAACGGCGGCGGTAGCAACACATTATTACACATTCGATAACGATTTCGGTGTAGATCACACGGAGAAATACGTGCACGAATTAACGTGCGTGCACGCACGCCCGGACTAATACATATAAATTATTTATACGTTATATAAATAACATATATATATATATTTTTTTAAATATTTATTAATACCTATGATGATATAGCTTATATACATAGACACACCGCCGCACGTAGACCCGTGATGATACTCATGGGCTACGACGAAGCTCCGTCGGATACGCGCGTACGACCACCACCACCACCCCCTATCCGTTTGTGTGTACACGGTACAGTTTCCGAACTGAAAAAACAATATGTTAATAATAATAATAATTACAACAACAATATGATTTCCGAGTAAACGCGCGCGCGGTGACATTTATACGATCTTTTTATGGAGAGCTCGATTTATTTCACTATAATTTATATGAATTATTTATTTACTCGCGCGTCTCATATATAATTTACAAGCTACGCCGAATAATAGAACAGCAGCAGCAGCAGTTGTAAATATGTTTGAGATTTTTTTTACCTTGAAAAAGAAGAGAAAAATTATTTGTTCTGTTGCTGCGGCGGCGGCGGTACGCGTCGAATCAAATAAAATATTATTTTCTAACGATTCTTATCGATTATATATATATATACTTTTTTTTACTTTTAACACATACATTACCGTACTCCGCTAATGCTGCTGCCGCCGCCGCGTACCGGCATGATCCTTAACGTGCGTATTATAATAAATACATAAAACTACTGTATATATTCGTCGTAGTGGTGAGCGTTTGAATATATTTGCGCGACTAAGCGAAAATAACGTGACAAAAAATTGTGAAATTCGTCGACACTAAGGGTTATGAAAAAAAAAAAAAAAAACCATTTTTAAAAATGATAATAAAACTCAAAACCGTTTTTTTTTGGTTTGGTTATACGTCAAAACCGCGCGTATCTTACAAATCTCGATCGGACCAGTGACACGCTTAGAAAAACCGCTTCGTACAGAAACTTTTAATTTGAATTATTTAAATCGTACCGATTCATATAATAATTATATTGTGCGTAATTATAACAATTATCGTTATTACATTAATCGTTCTATACTATTTCGTCGTATAGT
This sequence comes from Daktulosphaira vitifoliae, assembly GCF_025091365.1. Taxonomy (NCBI): domain Eukaryota; kingdom Metazoa; phylum Arthropoda; class Insecta; order Hemiptera; family Phylloxeridae; genus Daktulosphaira; species Daktulosphaira vitifoliae. The sequence continues at coordinate 44,048,090 of NW_026099573.1, forward strand.
TGTAAAACGCACCGGCGGCGGCGGTGTATTAGAAACTATTACCGTATTCGATGGTGTAATATTTGAAAAATCCCAAGTCTCCCAAACGGCGTTACGGTGAGCAACGGACTTTCGAGAACGTTTTAAACGTTCGACCACCGGGGGCCGACGACGGCAACGCGTTATTACTGCTTTTTTGGCCTTCTTTCAGGCCCCCCCTCCCAAAGAACGAATACGAAGAGTTCAAGGCGAACGTACATAACGACGACCACGGCAAAAAAGCAGGACCTGCGGCGGCGGCGGCGGACCACTCGGCCGTCGGCTACGCATAAACAGAGGCGGGGGGAACGGGAGGCGGTAAGTCCCTTTGTTTTTGGTGACCGCGACACACTCAGGTCTATTACTGAACACCGAGGGGTAAAAATAATAATAATAAAAAATCCAACGTTTTCATACCGAAAATCGTTGTTGGTGTCTATGTAAACGCTGCACGGCGAGTTGGGCGACGAAGGTATGGACTCCACATCGTTTGCGAAACTGTTGTTGTACGCGTTGCTGTTGTTCTGCTGCTGCTGCTGTTGCTGTTTGATCGTTGACATAACGCGCGACTTTTAACGACCGTAGATTATTTTTGCCGACCGACATTTGACGACATGGTCTCGATAAAAAATCTCAACGGAAATCACCGCCGCCGCCGCCGCTACAATACGATTAACGCGAACTGCTCGCCGCAGTCATCACAAGTTATTTTTTCGATAACACGTTTTACGGCGGCGGTAGTCGCGCGCAGTCACAAGTGTAGTAATAGTAATAATAAAAATAATTATATTACACAATATATTACGACAACGAGAAAAAAATCCGCACTCTTGCCAATGACGAGAACAGTTTTTACTGACGAGCAGTGGACGTTGCCGACGATAACACAACACGCACGTCGTGTTACTTATAACAATATAGTAAAAAAAAAAAAAAAAAAATTACTAAAAACGATAGTATTTTTATCGGACGTACCGCGCGGCGCTTACGTATGTCGGGGACTACTCGACGGCGCAGTTGGCGAGACTAAGTAACCGGGCGCGACACAGACGCTGACGGACGGCGCGTTCGCATCGGACTGACAGGCCGCCGCCGTGGGTTGCCCGAGCAAACGGGTCAGTAGGCCAAGCGCAACGTTGCGCACGCACTACCGCAAACACTACCGCCGCCGCCGCCGTTGTTATACCGCCGTATATCTAACACCGTCGTAATGATATCACCTTACACTGCGAAACGTAGACGCGCACGACGACTTTAAGCCGCGCGCGATAACACCGCCATTATCTCGTGTATACGAAAGTAATATCAACACGTGTATATTTACGTGTAAAACACAAACGTATAGGTGCACCATTTCGCCGTGACCGACGCCGCTCGGTAGTCGGTCATGGTAATCGGGGGATTGGTCGCCGCCGCCACTCGATGCTCTCGGTGATAGTCTTCGGGAGATAGTGGCGACGGCGCTATTTTCAACCCTCGACTCCAATAATACCGCGACGAAACGACCAGCAGACCGGATCGCCCTCCGCAAAATAATTATTGAACACAAACACACATCACCGATCTGTTGTTGTCGTCTCGTCTTCCGAAAACTCGCGTTACCCGAAGCGATCGCCGCTGAAGAAGAAAAATCTAATTGCGAAATTCGTCGGCGATCCCCCTCACGACCGGCACGGACGATTCAAGGAATGCAACGAGTATGTGTATCGCGTCTTACCGCCGACGCGATCCCGAATTATCGAATATGTCGCCCATTAGACGACATACCAAAATTTTGATACCGTTGTTGGCTGCGAACCTAGTTACCGTCATGTCCGTGCCGTACCGCGAGTCCGTTCGTTTAACAGGAATGACTTAACAAGAGACATTCTCCTTTTATGCCATTCGAAACGCGCACGCGCGTAAGGGGGAGCACCCCGTTCGGTAAGTAAGGAAACGGACTTTTGTCGTTCTCATTATTTGTAATGATTAACCCGCTTCCAAAACCAACACCTCCCCGTACGTGTATCTGCGTGTATGTAGTGTTTTGCTGCCCGACCGACGTTATCGTAACGGCGGTGGCAAGTCACTGCTGCGAGTGTAACACATCCGATGGGTGTGGACACACTAAATAGATCTCGATGAAAATCGTAAAAAAAAAAAATGTCCGATTAAAAAAACAGTGGCAGTTTAATTTCTTTCTTATCGTTATGCGCACTTGACGTAACACTTGTATGCATAGTGCGCGACTACACACGTTATTCTTTTGTGCGAATAAAAAACACTGCGGATTAATGAATTAACAATTTATATATATTTTTTTTTATTACCTTTATACGGCGGATAGCTCAACAATATCGCGGCATTAGGAGGGACGCAATGATGCACGAGCAGTACCGGTGTGCGCATCATGAACAAAAAAACGTACGACAACAACAATACCCGTGTGTACCGGTTGTGGGTGGTATTAATGCGAAGGGGGGGGGGAAGATAACAAAGCGTATACACGGAAACCGGAGGAGGAAAAAAATACCGACGAATGAACGCGTAAAAGGGTTGTTTTCACACACGAAACACAATCTCCGTTCGGACGACGAAGAACACCGCGCGCAGCAACGCAACAGCAGCAGGTAAAAATTACACGCCATCCACCTGCGGGGGACGAGCAGAGGCGACGGCTGCGGATTTACCATCTGGCCGCGCACCGGTTTGTGTTTGCTTTTGTTGGGATTTCAAGGGATCGGCGGTCGCCAGAGCAACAAACCACTGCACGCATCTTTTACACTTTTTTTCTTCCTCTCTCTTACCGTTGGAATACCTTATTTATTATTATTATTATTATTTTTATTTATTTTTTTCGTTATTGTTTGTGCTCTTTTATAAAATCGTTTAAGAATGTATTGTTTTCGACAAAACTGGAAACCACCAATCACATGCGTACAAATTTTTATTCATCCGGTGATGAGAATCGCCACGTCTTTTTCTTTCATTCCCTTCGTCGTCCCTTAAAAACGGGCAAAATATAAAAATTGTTACAACGTAACAAAAATGACAATAATGAGGAAAACAATATTAACGAGAGCAGCATTGTCATTTTTTTAAATTTCTGGAATTTAATGAAAAACATTTCAGAATTGATAAAATTAAAAAAACCCAGCACAGGGGGATCGCGGCACAGTGGTGACGTGGCATAGTTGGATCAAGTATTATGATATCTGACAGTGATTAAAATCACTATAAAAAAAAACGCTTGGATGCAAATCTTTAGATAGTGTTTAATTTTAAAAAATTGGTGGATTATACCAAAAGCAACATGATCTGCTAGTTCGTTATTAATATCCTGATTCAGATACAGTATGTCGAATGAAAAAGGGATTATTAAAAAATATTATTTCTCATAAAAAAATTATGCTGATCCATACACTTTTCAATAAGTTATATCATTATAAAGTTAAAAATGTAAAAAATAAAATCGAGAATTTTCACACAATAATAGCATTCGGTAACTATTTTCACCGTGAAGACAAAATAAAGTCCGAAATTGTTTTTTCCCATAATAAAGTATATTACATTAGCTTTAATTTAAGATATATATATAAAAGTGTCAGGCTTTCAACACTTTCAAAAGTTAAGCTGAAAAAGTTAATTTTTTGTAAAAAAGTTGTCATTTTAAATCCCCCCCTGTGGGCAGTTAAAGGGTCAGATATAAAAAAAAAATATATCAAATGAAAGGTAATGATATCATGCACCTACATAAAAAATTATATTGATACGTTCATTTTAAAAAAAGTTATAGCAGTTTTTAGTAGAAAAAATTGAAAATTTTTTGAAAATTAGCCATTTTTAAATTTGTAATTTTTTTGGAGGTTTCCCCCATTTACGGAGAACGAGGGAATTTTTTTTCAATTTTTGAGGGTAATGTCTTCGACTAGATACGATTTGTGATCTTTTGACGTATCATTGAAAGAAATTGGTTCGGTGAGAGCTGAGAAAAAGTGGTAACAGACACAAAAAAAAAAAAAATAAAAAAAAAAAAAAAATAAACACATCTTAGTAAAACTAATACCTTCTCAGCTACGCATCGAAGCTAAAAATGTTTGGTTTAACAAAGTCTTTTTGATTTCTAATATTAGTGTTAAAATAAGATTTATCTCATTATTGTTACATCATAATAATTAAAAAAAAAAAAGAAACACATTCTTTATCAGACTTTTGATCATAAACTTAAATAATTTTTTTAATTGGGATCAACAAATCAACTTTTGATCTCCCAAACTAAAATATTAATATTAATTATGCAAAACAAGTCGATAGATGTAATTATAAATACATTTTTAACGAATAAATCAGACTTTTGAAGACATATTTTTATCACTTTAAAAAAAAATAATCAATTAAATTTAATCATAAACATAGAACAAACATTAACAAATTTATACATAATAAAACAACTAATTGGACTTATAATTTCTGGTTTAATACTTTTGATAAACTATTATTACACATTTTGACTTTGAAAACTTTGTCGGCCTTATGAGTAAGTAATGATTTTCAAAGTTTAACTATAACAAATGTTTATGTATTTTTTTTTTTATTAATGTTCGCGCACTCTCCCCAAAATTATACGATGCGCTTTCTCAGTGATAAATATTTCATGGGTCGAGTGTGCTTATTGTACTGATTTTACGAATGAATACAAAAATAACACGACAACACAAAAATACATAATCAATATGTATTTTACTTTTACACTTGTGTTTCGAACGGTCAGTTTTAAGAACAACAATTCGTCGAGTTGTGAATATTTTAGTTGAATTTTGTTGTATCACAAAAGTGATAGCGAAAATGAATTATCAGGCGTAATTGCCAGGGTTCTTTGCTTATACAGTGTTGCCATATACTTAATATAGCTCAGAGTGATAAGTAAAGTATAATAATTTCACATTGTTATAGACACGTTGTTGCCATAGACGTCGTACCAATATTGGCATTCAAACCAAAATAACGCACTTACCCCCTCACCCGACCCTATCGCGCTTAACGAGAAAAGGAAAATTTCCGGGACGGGCGATTACACACTCGTCGTCGAACACAACAACACATTCGACACGTTTTCCCGTTAAAACACATTGTTTTTCCAAAGTACTACAAATATTACTACTGGATTTCATCGAAACCTTATAAAAAAAAAAAAAAAACCCCGACAGGCGCACAAGACAAACATACATCTCGTCGTGTAATTTATTCCAATTACAAATACACATTGTACTAATAAGGGGTAAGCACACGAACACATATATAAATACGCGCGCGTATACGACGACACGTATACCGGTGTGACAAGAAGTGTCAAGACAAGTGTTTGTCGTGAAGTAGACTTGTCGCAAAAACAACCCTGTGGTATTGTTTTCATATCACACGTGTTTCTTCGGCTTTTAACGCGAAAATACGCATAACGAATTCGTACATGCGAAACGGTACTTTTTAGTGTCTTAGTACCGCCACCGAATTCTGACCGAAGACTCTTCGAGGGAATAATAATATCGATTCACGTTTAATACACATTGACCAACACCACCACCATCACTAACACAATTAAATCGTCGTTTAGATGCATTGTCTCAACCGGATGAGATGAGCGCTTAGCCTCCTAGAGCTTGAGGCAAATTTTAGGTATCTCACTCCAGAAATATTAAATCACGAAAAACTAAACGAGGTGGTAAAATCTCTGTTACTTAAAAATTAACAGTCACCGGATTTATTTTAAATGAATAATAATTCGATAATGAATATTTGTGTCATATAATGTATCTTTTGAACCACCCAAATAGTGGAAAATATTGGTTATTCCAAAGTAATAGCCTTAAATTTAATTTCACATAACATCATGTAATTATGTAATATGTATATACATACAATATTGAAAAAAAAATATTTAATTTCTTTTAATTGCATATGTAATATATGCATCTATAATAATCATCCCTTATAACTTAAAGGGGAATCTATTTTTTTTTATGGCAACATATACTGCATATTTAACTAGCTATTAATGCACACGATGAACCTTTAAGTTTGAGTGCATGAGCAGTTCTTGACCACTTCTATAACACCTAAAACTAGCTTATAAAATAGAAAGTTATTGAACTAAGTAAACGACTGGTTGATAATAAATTTTGAATTAGTATTTTAGAGTATTATTAACAATTAAAAAGTAATGACTGTTGAAGGTGATGATGCCATATTTATCACTAGTCATTTGCTGAATGTTCATTTTTTGGTATAGTGTATTTAAAAACTACTTACTCTTAGTGTAATGGAATTTACTTTATGGACAAATATGATGATTCCGTTAGACACGAATGATGTAAGATATGGCTAAATAAGATTCTATTGTGTCTGATCTGTTATCGATACCAACATTAATGTTATTTATAGTAAATATTTGATATTTGTTTGATTGTATTCATCTCTAATAAATATTGCAATTTGACACTTTTACCTCTTTGAAATTTTAACTAGTCTTTGTTAATTAATGATATGTTTAGATGGAAATTAACTTAAAGTAAAATAATCTCCCATATTAAGTCTATAGTCTAAAAAAATTTATTTTTCCAATATTGTATTTATTTTGTGAGTAATCGAATGGTTTATGATAAACCAATTGTTTTGTATATATACCGTAGTTCGCACAAATATTAAGGCTGAAGAATTTTGTCTACTGCTCGATATACTTTAGTCTACTAGTTCTTTTTTAGATTTTAGCCAAATTATTCAACTTCTTGAAATAAAATTATGAGAGTTATTATTTTTGAGAATAATTTTTTACAGTCATTAATCAATAATAAAATGAAACTACGTAGTTTTGTCACATACTCCACAAGAATTTATTGGATAATAACTATTACTCCAATACTCCATTAAAAATATAATAATTTTTATCTGAAATTTCAAACATTCAAATTTTACCAAAATAATATTAAAAATTATACTATTATCTCATCCACATCATATGACAAAGATCTCTAACCTTTGAAGTGATAAAAGAAATAAAAAATAAAATGAATTCTTAGCAAACTTATTGGTATAATGTACCACTATCAAACAAACTAAGAATTCAAACAACATAATGTATACAAACCAAAAATCAACATTGGAATAAAAAAAAAAAAGAATTTCAAGATTTAGAATAGGTCATACGCATCTAACTCATACATACCTAATTAATAAGGAGCTCAGACCATCCTGTAATACATTCCAGAACCGGCAGCAGGGTCTAATTAAAGGGTATATATGTAAAGTAGGCTAACTTTTGAAGCTTCTTCTGTTAAATACAAAATATATATATTTAATCAAAGAATGTGTGAAACATTAATGACCCAAGAATAACGCATCGAGGAAATTTTCAGATTAAGACTATGATCTTAATACAAGAGATTTTTTTACTTTAAATAAATTGCCATCTAAACATGTCTTTAATTAACAAAAACTAGTTAGAATTTTAAAGAGGTAAAATTGTCAATTTGCAATATTTTTAGAGATGAATACAATCAAACAAATATCAAATATTTAATATAAATAACTTAAATATCGGTATCGATAACCAATCAGAACAATACAATCTCATTTAGCCCTATATTACATCACTTGTATCTTCAATAGAATTATCATATTTTTCCATAAAGTGAATTCAGTTACACTGAGAGTGAGTAGTTTTCAAATACATTATATCAAAGCATAAACTTTCACAAAAATTCATAAAATTACATATAAACATACAGAATGATTGGTCTAACATAAACTAATTGATTACTCTTGAAATAAACTATATAATCATCCCTTATATCTTAAAGCAGTATCAATTTTTTTTTTTTTTATATAGCTACATGTATATTTAAATAGATTATATTGTGCACGATAGACCTATAGATCTGGAGTGCATGGGCTATTCTTACTTATTTCTTATAACAATTAAAACTAACTAATTAATTTGCTTATAAAATGGAACATAATGTAACTAAGGAAATCAGACTGGACGATTACAAGTCTTGGACTAGTACTTTGGAAGTTATTTTCATTTACATATCTCGATGAAAAATGAATAGTACAGTCAGTAAATGACTAGTGATAAACATGGCATCACCTATATTAGTTATTACTTTTTAATAGTTAATAAAACTTGTGAAATACCAATTCAAAAGTTATTATTAACTAGTTATTTTCTTAGTTGGATTATTTCTATTTTATAAGCTAATTAAATATGTTTACTGCTATTTATATGGCACTGAAACATGGACAATTGACAGGAAAGACAGAAGAAAACGAGAAGCATTAGCGTTATGGATATGGACAAAAATGACAAAAAAAAAAAAAATGAGAAAGTGCTAGAACAAGTACAAAATGAAAAGCAGCTAATGGTGATTCAATAAAAAAAAAAATAAAGTTAATCTATCACATTATCCGATAACATGACTTTATAATCAAAATCTTTGAAAAAAAAAATAACTGGGAAGAAACCAAGAGGACGGTTGGGTTTGGATGGCTGGTAGAGGATAAAATATTTTGAAAATATCCTGGAACTTATGAACTTTGCGTCAAACAGAGAGGAGTGGCTTCAACTACAAAGCATTGCCACTAATAGATGATGTTGATGACTCCTATTTAAAGTACATAGTGTCGATATCCCTTTAAGTTATAAGGTGACTCTAAAAATTAATTATTAGCTAATAAATAAAGAAATATATATTTAACTAAAAGTAATAAAAAATTATTTTTCCAATATTGTATACAATTGAGTGGTTTACAATAAATTTATTACTCTGTAAAATGTATACCACTTTGAGAATACTAGATTATAAAATTTACTAATTTTGATGAAAACACTAGCCATATTGTGTCTGGTTTAGAAAACTAGTTTTTAGTTACTATTTAATATTTTCTAAAATAAACTACCAATCAATATTGAAGTTAAAAAATGAATGCTGATTTTGTCTCCTGGACTTATATAGGACCTTGAACATAGTCAGCAAAAGATATCCTAGTAAATACTCGGCGGCGGTATACACGATAACTACATTACAACTAATAAGCAGACAAGATGATGAAATGAATATCAGTAAATTTATGGTGATTCACCAATAGTGAACAGTTAAAGATTTCTGCAGGTGTTAACAATTTAAAATAATAAAAGCAGCAGCAACAGTAGTAGTGTTAGTAGGTAGGTAGTTAGACCTTGGCCTCTTATATTATCACATACATATACAATAACACATTCACACCCATATGAGTGTTTGCACACACACACACACACACACACACAAACTTCAGCCTACCAAATGCTTATCAAACAGTACACGTCAAAAACAATGTTTTGTCCAAACCGTAATGTATATATATATATATATATATAAAAAATGTGTACACCATCGACGAGTATTGTGAGCGTCGCGTACCGGACCAAAGTAATTTTTTACGCAACACACCCCAATACTTCTCTGAAGGCTTACAACCATATTACACAAGACAACTCTACAGATCTTGAGATCAACTACGGTCAGAATTAATCCAGTTAAAAAATTGAATCATGCAAGATCTTCCGTAGTGGTGTTAAGAGCGTTATCGTCGATGACGGAGAGACAGATAATCTAAGATAATTATAGTGTTGTTAGTACGTTTGTAAGTATGTCTATATATATATATATATGTATATGTGTATACACGCTTATTAATATTTCTATTGAAAAAATAACCACTACTGATCGCTTACCTGAAAAAACTGGGTGCATGTCATACACATACACGCAGACTGTCAACCTGTGCAAATGGGGGTCGTCGTCTCAGTATGCAATACGTCGGATTTCCACCGTCGTCCGCGAACAATATACTCTAAAGTTATGGCCGATCGCCATGGCCGTTACGGAGAAAATTCACACAAAACGCACAAACGCGAGGGCACGCGCGCCCGATTTTCAAAAACCGTCTTTAAGTTATTATTGTTATTATCACTTATAGTAGATTCGTATAATATATATATATATATATGTATATATTATATGTATATAATCGACATATATCGTACACGATTTTTTTTGTATGCAACACCAGTTCCACGAAACTAGATTTAATACTAGTCGTCGTTTTTTTTTTTATCACAACCGAACGACAACGACGACAACTAAAAAAAAATAATAACCTCGCTACGCATACGACGTTGTGATATTTTCGCTACAAAAACACTCCGTTCGGATATTGCGCGACTCCAAAACTCGTACACGTTACGAATTCAACCGTAATCGAATCGCGGTTATTATTGCTCTCGTTGTTTTTGGTACGCGACAATATCGTGTAGTAATAAAGGTACAATAAAATATGTATTTATATATATTATTATTGTTAAAAACAAAAATCGGACCGGCGAATCGTGGTCGTAGCCGAACAGTGTAAATATCGTCTAAACGCGAACAAGGTAAACGTTCACCGCCGCCGCCGTCGCTGTCCGAACCGTCGGTAGCGGTAGTGGTGGTAATGGTAGTAGTATTGTCAGTGGTGTTGGTGGTGGTCGAGACGGTGCCAGTGGTAGTGGTAGTAGTGTTGCTGTTGCCGCCGCGGTGTTGCAATCACTGTGTGTGCGCGCATTCCAATATGGCCGGTTAACACAAAGCGCGTACAGTGCACACAACACAACACGCGCTTCGTACCGTTGACCCTGACCGTAAAGATTATATACGAAATGTAGCGCGCGCCGTAACATGCTGTATACGAGGAGATGCACGCATGCGCGGCCGTCCCGACCGATAGCCGTTCCAAGGACGTGGAGGGGATAAGCCGACGTTATACACATACGCACCGTGTATTTCGTATAACGTCCCATGCTTATATATACGTTCTATTACGTATTATTATTATTATTCTGTACCATAAACGCGCCACCGCACCACGCTCGGCGTTATGATTGCGTGCGTGCGAGTGTCTGTGTGTTATGAAACGGACGGTAACCGGCGGCCGTTGTGAACGCGGTATATTTTCGGTGAACACCTGCTACGACGGCAAGTGTGCCATCGCTCCTACCCATCAGCGACGAGCAGCTGACGAACGAGGGGCCCTCCACTGCATCAAACCGCTACCAACCCGCCCAGGTGTCTGGTCGACGTAATGTCGCCAAGACATTACGTCGTCAAAAGGACACAGAGTGATAAGAGCGAGCGACGACGAACCGACAAACCACCTATTGTTCCACTCGAAAATTTTTTCCAAAAGAACTGATTAAAACGTGTTTCTTCATTTTATTTTAATAGCAAAAACTATTATTACTAAAAAAAAAATAATTTTTCCTGATTTTTTATCCAACACTTTTTTTACATTTACACTATTCCTCTCCCCCCGAATAGTATTTAACATGAGTCAACGGGTATCATTCCAAACGAATCAGCGTTATGTTGCGGTGCGAAACGTTGAGCCCCATTCGAATACCGCCGTCGGCCGTCTAATCATGTGTGTGTGTGTGTCCGTTCGTATGTAGATACTAACCGTGAACGAACAAGACGGCTGAGTCGGTGGTGATAGCGCTCGACGGTCCGCGCACAAACGTCGTCCGACAGAAAAAGTGGCCATCGCCAAAATTAATATCCAATCGTCTACTGGTCGGTGCATCTCGACTGTCCGTCGTCTTGCGGTTGCCGACCCGATCACCGTCGTGTCGCCAACAGTAACGCGATCGACGAGTTAAACATTTTTCAACGGCTTTGCGTCGGGCGGCCGCGGAGTATTGATAACAAGTCGTCCGTCCACTACAACAACATGATGCCTTTCGGTTGAACAAAGCGCGATTTTACTCTTCACAGAAAATCAACAGACGGGAAGCGGTAATCGTGTGTGTGTATGTTTAGATTTAATATTCTCTCCGGGTTTTCGTTTGATCGCAATTTCTTTATCGTGAAAACATTATCGCGAAAAGCACTTGACCCTCGTTGAATTTCTATTTCGGTTTCTACGCAGTCGTTGTTTACCTACCACCTCGGACGACGGCCGTCGAGTGTGTAAATCATTTATGTTTTATGATAGACTTTTTTTGTCAATTATTTGAAAGAGTTTTTTGAGTTATCTCATGGATTCAATGAGGATCTGACCTATCCGAAAAGTAACACCCAGACCGTTTTCAGTTGTTCAAATTTCTACTGGCCGTTAAATGGAGTGCACGATTCGAAGTTTTCAAAAATCAAACTGAATTCCAGTAAAATCAATGTGGGTACGATTGTTCCAACAGTCGTTTTCTTTACACGTGGTAGACCGAGTAAAAATATTTTCATATATATGTCCGCGGTAAAATGACAACAAAAGACGAAAACGTGATAATGAACTGCTGCAACGACGATCGAGCAGGACACGGCGATAGCAACACTGTAAAAGTAATTTTTTTTTTTTTTAATTTTTACAATGCTCCTTTTTAAGGAGTAATATATTTTTGTCAATTTTTTTTCAAAATATTTACTGTTAATATATATATATTTTAATATCTATCATATATATTTATATTATTTTTTATTCCGACTTTTACAGAAAACTCCAAAAGTAGATTTAAACAAATCGGATTTGCTAAAGTTATTGAGCTATTTAGAAGGAGAACTGCAGGCCAGAGATGTCGTCATCGCCACCTTAAAGGTAGTGTGACACTTTGCAATTTGTTCTGTACCCCAATGTGTTAACAAAAAATATTGTTAGGTGCTAATTTTTTAATCGACGGGTTGTTTTTTTCAGTGTGAAAAAATCAAATCTATGCTTAAGAACCGCGGGACTGATTGTCTTCACAAAGACCCGTTGGCCGCACTTCAACGGGATTGCTTTGCTACATTTGACACAAACAATGACGACGACAGTCTTTCGTATCGGCAGTTGGGATCGCTGGAAAATCTGGTACTTCAACAGAGAAAAACGCATTTGAGAATAGCAAACGTTCTCAAAGACAATCAGGTCATGCACCGAAAGGTAATCCGCCGCCGCTCTATCGGCTGCACACTGTTTTCAAAGTCTGTTCGATGAAGTTGAATTGCCGTTTGGAAATTTTTGTCACGTATTACATGTTTTAATTGTTTAGAGTGTTTAACGGAGAATCTAGTAAAGAATTTTTCTTGTCATTTTCTCATTAGTGACCGGTGCGAGCCGGTCATAATGACTGCCCCTGTCCATCGTTGACCCAACCGAAAAACCGTGTTTGATTCCATGAAATTTGTAAAACGGGGCCACCGCCTCGTGTAACATGTAAAAATTTGGCAAATCGAAAGACGTAAAACTGATTATTTTATTTATTTTTTTTAATAAAATGTTTATGCTTTTGTTTCGTTCAGATTCTCGAACTGGAACGATTGAAAAAACAGCAATTGGAGTACGAATTCAAAAAACTACAGCGCGCGTTGCAAGAGGAACGCGTCAAACACAAGCAGATGGTGTTTTTTCTGTTGGCCGAAAGAAAAAAAATCGTTATGAAATATATCGAAGAGAGAAAACGATCAGAAGATTTAGGACAAGTAAGTTAAGCGCGCACTATTGAACTACTGTAAAACACTGCGAGTGCTTAGAAAAAAATATTGACCGCAATACGTGGCCAATATTTTGGCCACCCTAATATTTTAGCCCCTATCTGTGTGAATAGGGGCTAAGAATACACTTGCACTACCCTATCTGCCGGTCGTAAGAGGCGGCGGCGACTAATGAGGTTGTGCGTCAGGTCGACGACAGCTGGCATAAAAATAATTGTCCGAAAAAGTATGAGGAATCCTGAACAAAACTCGGGCGGATCGTCCCGCGTCGGACGTACGCGGCGGGGACAACAGAAAGTAGTTGAAAACAGCACAAGGCTTAAGGGATAAAGTGTTTGATACCAGCTCGTGCGCTGTAGCTGTTTCATCGGTTGTGTGTACAGTTCTACCCAACGCTTGTAGTTCCAAATAGTGTAGGGACATGACCACGTATCAACTCTTGGCTGGACTCGCGTATGAGGGAGGAAAAACTAGATAGATACAAAGTAAGAATAGGTACTTGGAATGTTGGAACATTAATTACTGGTAGGAGTAGAAAATTAGTACAAGTATTGAAGAGGAGAAAAGTTAACATTTAGTAGTAAACATCGAGTATATTGTAGGATCAGATGTGCAAAAGAGCTGTGGTAGTATTGTCAAAGATATAAGACATAGGATTAAGTGCAGGGGTGGTTAAAGCGGAGAGAAGCGTCTGGTGTGTTATGCGATTAAAGAATTCCGATGAAAGGTCATGTTATGTGGAGAGAAGAATCGCAGAAGTTGTAAGAACTGTTATATAAATGAATGTAGAAGAAACTAGAGGTAAAGGAAGACCAAAAAAGAGATGAAAGTATTTTTGAATGTGATATGAGGACAGCTGATGTGAGCGTAGATGATGTGAGAGATTGTGGAAAGTGAAAGTTTAGAATAAGGATGGCCGACCCGAGTAGTCGGGATCAAGGCGAGGAAGTAGATGAAGAAGAAGACTGCTTGTGGTAGCCAGTATGAGATGTCTTTGTGTAGCATTTACAAGCGGTCTATTCATACACTTATTAAGTTTTAGTGTAATCCGTCAATACGATTACTCGATAAAATGATAAACCGAAAACAGAAAATGAAATGTATATAAATATATATATATATATATATTATTTAACCATATTAAAATGTATATTTTATTATTGTTTAAATAAATACCATTGATGCTTACGAATTTCTAAGGTTTTCTAAATATATCCAATTAGGGGGAATTAACATTGTTGAATGATATTCATGAAATTTGATTTTTTGGTTCTTAACCTTTTGCATCCCAGATTAGTAATTTGTTTTTTTTTGTAAATTTAGCTGGTTGGGTTTGGTTTAGTTTTGAAAGTAAATGGAAAATTTTTTCAAACGAAAATTTCATGCACAATAATTGTCAATTTGGTTTTTTTTTTTTTTATTAGATATTGAGTGAAGAAAAGAGTAAAATCGATTTGATGGCCGAAGGCCTCGAAGAAGAAAGCAAAAAATCTCTACAGATGGAAGCAGACTTGGAAAAAAATTTAGTCCTGTTTGAAAACGAAACTAAAAAACTAGTGGCCGCTTTGAGCGTGCAGGAAGAAAGGTAACCGATTTGCTGATGAATTAAAATGTCGTCGTTTTAGACGGCGTATACAGTTTTTGCACCGCAGTAGTAGTAGTGGTGGTGGTGGTGCTACTGCTGCTAGATACACTAGCAATGGAATACTGGAAATTCACAATCATTTTTTTTTAATTTTTATCTTTGTGTTTTTAGGTCGAGAACTCTGGAATTAGAATTGACTAAATGTCGCAGTGAAATAGCGTCTTTAGAAAAAG
This sequence comes from Daktulosphaira vitifoliae, assembly GCF_025091365.1. Taxonomy (NCBI): domain Eukaryota; kingdom Metazoa; phylum Arthropoda; class Insecta; order Hemiptera; family Phylloxeridae; genus Daktulosphaira; species Daktulosphaira vitifoliae. Next base: position 44,063,437 of record NW_026099573.1, read on the forward strand.
AATTGAGCGAAGCGCTTCAAGATAATTTACCAGAACCGTCTAATCGATCATCGTCGGGTAAATGAAATTTAATAGAAAAAAATCTGTAAAACAACGTAAACGTCTAATATCATATAAATTATTCGCTAAAACAATGGCAATAACATTTTAACTTTTTCACCTCAGAACACATCTTTGATATCTTAACTGTAGTACAAGGGTGATTGATTTTGAATGCTAGTCACACTTTTCTTTCAAAATAATAATTTTTTTTTCACTTTTGCATCTGTTATGAAATATTTTTATTATATCCGTCCTTTATATTTCCTATATAAGGGTCAATATTTTTTTTTTTTTTTAATGGCAGCATACATATTTTTAACCGACTTATTTATTAGATAATTATATAATCGAAAAAATGATTACTGTCGATTACAACTTTTGGACAAGTATTTCACAACAAGTAAGAGTAGAAACACCAGAGTATGCCATACTATACTGGTGACATATGACACTGTCACTTTTTTATCATATATTAAGACACCCCCCTAGTAGATTTAAATAATGTTTTAATGTAGAAGATATATACTAGTCAGATTGATGTATTATTATTAGAAAATAGTACAAACCTCAAAACAATTGTGCAGTTTAATCTAATGTTGGCTACACTAGAACATTTTGTTGTACACTAAGGAGATACAAGAAAACTAATTAATAATTATTTTTTGTTATTAAATTAAAACGGATAAACAACTTTTATTTTAGAATTTTATAGAAATACAGCAAAATTTCACTACAGCTCAATGTATACTTGAACATTAAAAAAAATTCATCTGATTAGTAATTAAAAATATATTCTCTTATCAAATAAACAGATGAACATTTTTGGTGAGTGTGGAACCTACAATGAAAAACAAAAAAAAATAATTTTAAAAGAAATTGATGAGTAGGAGGCTAGTATAACACCACTAGCCTACTTAACAATTTCTAAATATATATATATTATAACAACATATATGTATTAAATGTAACATATACATTGTGTGTAAAATGACTGGTTGATAATTTTAATTGTTCAAAACTCGTGAAATAGTGGTTCAAAAGTTGTTATCCAACAGCAGTCATTATATTGATATTGAATAATTTTCTACAATACAATACAAGTATGTTTTGTAAACATTTAAAAAAAAAATCAAGTTGACACCACCCCTATAACACATATAGAATGAAAAAGAAAAATATTTAAAACGGGTAATTATGGAGACACAAATATGTATGTGATTAAGAAAAGCTAAAAAAAGTTATTTTCTAAAACGATTGAAGCGTTTTTATAGAGCTTTATAAAAACGCTCCCTTGACGACGACCCCCATCCGATATTACAATATAATATTTGTGTTGGAAAAAATTTAACGTCGTCTTACTTTTTAGTACGTATTCTATAAGCCGTTCGCTGTTCTAAAAATGTTTTTTGTAGTTTCCAGCAGTCGAATCGTCGTTTCGGCTCCGAGCGGCGATCCCATAATGAGCAGTGTTGCCAAAGTCGTTCAGCCCACCGCAACTGCATCGAGCGTTCGTGTTTGTGGACCAAGTAATAGAATTATTTAATTTTTATTTAAAGATTTGCTGCCCCCCCTGTGGCGTGGAACGGCGTACTCGGAATTTTTTTTTATTGGGAGTAGCGGTGAGCAAAATAAATTTTCTAGTAATACAAAAAAATTTACTGAGAGAAAATATTTTGGTGTTTAGGCGTATACCTAAAAAGTAAGTTTAGCTAGACTAATGGGGGGGGGGTGGCATAGTTCTTTTACTACATCTGGATACGCCGCCGCCGCCCATAATAATGTGTTCGATTAACTCATCTAAATTCGAAAATTATTAATTTAAAACTAAACCGACTGGAAACCCAACCGATATATACCAAAAAATGGCGTATACGTATTTTGGAAATGACGTTATTTTCATCAGTACTAGACGCGCGTAGTGTGCACATTTAGCTCTGCTGACGACGTTGTTTGTCAAATGCGTATAAGCCATTTTTTTTTTCTCGAGTTAAATATATCATCTCGGTATTGAATAATAATATTTTTAAACGACCATATACGAGACTCGGTTGATCGGCGGTCGCTCCCATTGTGTAAATCCACACTCGTGTTTATTATCTTGTTGTTTTTCTTTATTTTACAGTGACTGGAATCGCTCGATCGGTTACACCCGGACAGAGTTTAAGATGCACTACCGCCGGCGGCGGACCGATTAACGAATGTCGGGTAGGTTGAAAAAAAAACGTTCCACAGTTTATCGCGGTATTTAGTAGAAATGTATATCTAATAAATAGTACGTTTCTGATTGCTAAATACGACGCTGCTGTATCGTTTATCGGTGGTAATTGTTGACTAATCGACGTTAAATCGTTTTTAGGTCGACATCAGTCCAAACGCAAACGACGCGTCGTCTCCGGGAGGAGGAGGAGGAGGAGGTACTATGAAAAAGCAGACTACAATACCTTTTGCTAGAAGTACACAGTCGATGGACGTCGTGGGTACGCCGCCGACGAGTACTGCCATAAAAAAATTACCCTTTGCACTTCAAAGGAACGTATCCGTGCCAAACGTTCTCGTTTCCGATACCGCCGGTAAAAAGCCGCTACAGGCCGCCCTGGGTCGCGGCACGCCGCCACCCGTTCCTCCGAATAAGCCCGCAGTACCTCCCAAAAGAGATTTGGGGTCGATTAAGAAATGGCAGCAGTCGTCTGCAGCAGAGAACAACGCCGTCGTCGCGTCCGCGAACGACAGGGATCCTAAAGAATCGGCGGCGGCCGCCGTCATTCTCAAAGCCGATAATAATATCGCCGCACCCAAAGAAATAACAGCAGCAGCAGCCCCCGTTGATGACCGTCAAGATCGAGAGTAACGATTAACCGGAAGTGAAAAGCGCGTGTTGACTTGAAGTTGACGCGCACTAGTCGAGTGTTCAAAAAATAATAATAACTGTTGGGATTCATTAATTAAACACCATCATTGCCGTCGCTTAAAAAGTGAATAACGTTTGACCGAACGTTGAAATTTTTAATTTTGCGGTTATTATAACACGGTAATGGTTTTTTTTTTTTTTTAGAAGATTATCAACTACGCGCGATAAAAAATAACACGTGTGGTTTGCGAGGGCTAATATAAAATTTTTACGAATCACACGTTTTAATCGGGGAAAAAAACATCAGTTATTTGATTTATTAAAAAAAATTTACCGATATCCGCCGGCAGCTAAATTTTGAAAGTTCCTAGCCGTTCCCTCTCCTCCCACGCGTATTTATCGCAGTATTGTATTTTTTTGTTTTGACAATCGAAAAATTCATCTATAAAAAAAAAACATGACGCATCACACTTTGTTGTTATTTAATATTTGTAGTTTTAATTTGTAGCATTATTTTTTATTATTTTACTTAATATCATGTGTACTTTTCTTGTTTGTGTTTTTTAATTGTCAGTAGCGATTATTGAATTAACAATTTTTTTTTTTTTTTTTGAAATGTAATTGAAAAACATTTGATTTTTTTCTGTTGATTTTTATCGAGCGCCGCTATACGAAGAGCGGCTATACAGTAAAAGTGCACACTTCTCGTGTACACGTATATATGTGTTTAATATATGATCGGTTGAAGCGTTTTTAAAAAAAAAAATCATGTACAAACAACGACGATTCATCTGGAAATCAATTGTGTCCCTCCATCAATGAATACTATCGATTATAAAAACGATGAAATTAATTTTTAAAAATAATTTCATTTTATTTTTACTCTTTGTTTAACTTTTTAAATATTGTCCTCCCCTACTTGTATATTTGTTATTATTATGTATTGTACTCGAGTTGAGAAATAAAACTACATATTACACTAGAAAAAAAAAACAATGTTATTATATAATTAATAAACTTATATTTGTAAAGATAACAAATTTATAATAAAATATCGACGACAGGTATATAAACTTTAAAATATTTATTTAAAATAACGACTTAAAAAAAAAAAAATTTTAAACTAAAAATCGGACAGCAAAAATTTGTGATACAAACAACAACAATAAACACCAATGAACTCGTTCTCGGTATTTCTTAGTATAAATAAAAAAATGTCTATAGGAGAATAAAGAAAAGTGTTTAATTTTCTTCGGCGAACACGTTTATTGTTTTCGATCTGAAGTCGTCAACACTATAGCTGTTCTCGAAGGCAAATACAACTGGAAAAAAAAAAAAAAATTATGAAATTATTGTTACTCGTGTATGGGGGGGGGGGCCCTTAAATAAATCGAAACCCGACGTAACGAGCACGGAATTCGCGAAAACAAAAATTATCGTGATATTTTTTTTGAACTCTGGGATTCGATAATTGGCAAAAATTAGTACCGGTTCAACAATTACACCGCCGTTAGTTTATCAATTATATATTTGGTTTATTGACCCCGCCGCTGTGGCGGTCACATAAAAACTAATAAAAATCGCCACTGTTGGCTAGTGTTTAGTTTTTAAATAATTAACATTATATCGTCGATAAGTAAATTAATTTAGATATATATGCTAGCAAAAGTATTTAAAAAAAAAAAAAATACGTGTCAAATCGGTTTGTTTATCGTGAGAATTACCGACTAAAATAATAAATCGATATAATGCAAGAGAAAACTCGGTAACGTACACAGATCACCACGCGTACGTAGCTTGTACATAACAATATATATATAACTGACATGTGAATTTTAATACTTGATAATAAAAATAGTTTCGACCGATGGCCGCTGTTATTTTGTTACGACGTGGTAATACAACGGTCGTACGGTTGTTATTTGAAAACTGTACGAGGGTAAAGAAATGTTGTGATATAAAAAAAAATAGTCGATATTCAATAGAGAATTCTTCAATATTGAAAAAAATTCAGTTTTCCAATTTCCACTTTTACAAGAACGAGTATATACTCACGAATATATGATTTTGACGTCCGTTCCATTGACCGTTTCCAGTTGGATATTCAATGGAATTATCGATACGACAGTGACCGCCGAATTCCGAGTCGTCGCTGTTGAGAACGATTTTCAACGATCCGTTCAAGTCGAGTCCCAATTTGTAATCTGTAAAACTCTTGGTAGGATGGAAATTGAATACGAATAAAAGATTACTCCTTTCGAACGCGATCACCTTATCGTCTTGGTGTTTCAAACTGACATAGCCCTTATAAAAAAAAAAAAAAAAATCAAAACTAAATAAATATAGGAAAAAAATAAAATATATACAATGTATATATATTATATATTATACATTATACATACAACAGCAGAGCGTTTGGCGAATAAGGGGAAACAAATATCGTCGTAATACACAGCAAAAATCAAACGGGGAAAGGGGGTAGAGTAGTGTGTACGCGAAGATGATGTTGAGTCTGCTGCCTCAGTGGTGGTAGTATTCGCGTAGTACACGTCGTCGTCGTCATCGTACAGCAGTTACCGCGCTCGGCCGGCGCTGCGGATTAGCCGTGGTGGGTGGGGAAAGGCCGTTGTGTTATAGGAAGGCAATAAGGTACGAGGTGCAGACCGAGTGCAAGACGCACAAATACTGGGCGCGTCGTACCCCCGCCGCCGGTAAGGAGTATAACAAAGTACACGGTGTGCAGACAAAGTTGCACAATATACAAATCCTTTGAGTAAAGGAGAGAATAAAGAACGGGGGGGTAGCCGAATATAAAGTGCAGACGAGGAAAGGTAACGCGGTACGAAGACACGAGTACTCTAAAATGTCGAGCAACAGAATAAGTAAATAGGTGTGACAAAAGGAAAACCAAAGACTTGACTCTATGCAGTAAGCCGGACAGCGACAACCGAGTACCGAGACCGACGAACGACACAAAGCACTGGAATCGACTGACCCCGATGACCAGGACTTTTGGATTTAAATAGTAATTTGGACGAATGCCCCCCACCTTTGCAATAAATATTAATCGTTAACTCATCGGCGGATGCACCGTTTATATGTTTTTTAAATAGTGGTGACGTATATATATATATGTATATATTATGTATGTATGTATATAATATACATTATGTATATATGTATATAAGTATTGTTTCTTTGAAAAAATCGCTACGTTGAAAATAAAAAAAATATATGTATATATATATATACCGCCGATGATGGCAATGGTCGTAGTTAAAACGAATTATACTGACCGGATTCGAACTCAACCAACCGTATTTGCTCTCCAATTTGTTCATGCTTCTATCGAAATTGTTCAAGAACTTGTACTTTAATGACGGATCGTCGACTAAATTCCACTGTCTTCGAGCGTAATGATAGGAACTGTGATTTCCATCTCGAGGAAAATCTAGCCATTCGGGATGACCGAATTCGTTGCCTATTATCGGACACAAATGTATGTAAAAAAAAACGTATTGACCAATTTCATTTCATACGAACAAAATGTAATACACGTATTTTATTATTTTTCCATATACAATTATAAAAATACTCGCCGATAAAATTCAAATAAGCTTCTCCGCCTAAACCGTGAGTGATCAATCTAATCATTTTGTGCAATGCTATTCCTCTGTCTATGACCAAAGACGGATCGCTCATTGTAGACATATGAGAATACATTTCCTTGTCCATCAACCAAAAAGCCACGGTCTTGTCGCCGACCAATGCCTAATAGAAATAAAAAACGAAATAATTATTTTACGATTACTAAAAAATGTATTCGCGTTAAGCGATGACATTTTATAGTATAGTATAATAATCCTTATTATATACATATTATAATATTATAATAATCCTTATTATATACATATTCTAATACTATAATAATCCATATTATAATAGTATATAATCCTGGGGTAAGTATTTAATCAATGATGTATAGAGATTATGTAAAATTGACGTTTCAGAGTATTTTTGATGTCACGTCCTGTATATGTTCAAAAGGAAAAAACACGGGTCTGAATTGTTTAAAAAAAATTATGACATTTACACATTTACTACTAGTAATCAATAGTGTGTGATATCCGATGAAAAAATAAACTATGCTACTGCGGAAAATTGTTTCTAGACAAATAAGGAGTGGGGGGACTCCTTATTTGTCTAGAAACAATTTTCTGAAACAATCCGGGCCCCCCACCACCCGGTCTGATGTTGATTATTATTTTTAAAAGATATTACACAACACATTGCTCCCGGAAACCAAAATTGATTTTCAAACGATTACTTTAAATACCTATGGGCGACAATTCGGCTATTCGTAGAACACGAGTTTCTCTGCTATTGAAAAAAAATAAAAACCTGGCCAAAACACATGAACGATTCTCAAAATACAAGGTCCAGTAACATTAATGTTCCGTACATTGGAGTCGGTCGACTATTTACCGTTTTCATGTCGACACAGCAATGAGATACATAATGAATATATTTGCTGTGGTGAAATCACAGATACGTTTTATCGAAATAAAAATATTATATTAATAGATTATTAAAAGTACTGGGTTATAAATTAATAAAATCGATTTATACTAGAAACGCGATACTGTTGTGTAAAAGTGATCGCGGAAATCCGAGTATTACTGTGCAAATAATTGTTATAATTTTCATTGCAAACGATTAACCCGGCCTCCGCAAAAAATCGACCAAATGTCCACCTTTCTATTCCTTTCCATTCCAATGGGGGTTGGGGCGTTGACTAAAAAATGAACATATATATTTTTTATAACCTGATCGTGCGACTCGGCATATGCAACAGTCTTTTCCATCCATCTTCTGTTGGTCAGAGTGTGAACTATGTTTGCCATGTCCCAGTCGTCGTCTTTGACTTCTTTCAACAGTTTGATCCACGTATCGGGTATAGCCATCGCTAGACGATAATCGAATCCTAGTCCACCTTCACCGACGGGACGACAAGTGGACGGCATGCCCGATACATCCTACACGCGATACGTAATAAAAAATTTCAGTTTTGTACACCGAAATCAAATGATGGGTGTTTTTATAACTTACGACTAAGATCGTAAACAACTTAACAACTACAACTAAACAATACAACTTAACAACTCGAATAATATGCGAGTCATTGATTTTTATTTTAAATCGTTTAAACGTAATAAGTGAAATTCCGACGCGTGTGAAAATATTTTACACGAGGAATCTAGAGTCGAACGCACCTCAGCAATAGTAACGCATTCCGGATAAAATTTATGTAGAGTGTAATTGGCCAACATGAGATAGACCAGTGCATCGGTATCGACGTTGAGTCCAAAGTATTCATCGTAATGACCGCTGAATCCTTGAGCTCCTCTAGAATGATATAGCATCGAAGTGACACCGTCAAATCTGCAAAGTGAAGAATACACATCTGGTAATTGTTTTCTTAAAACAATAATAATAATAATAATAATGGCAAATTCCACCTAAAGCCATCGAAATTATACTCTTCCGTGTACCAACGTAGATTGGACAGCAAAAATCTCAACACTTCATACCTAAAAGTTAAAAATTAATAGATGTAGTAATTTACTGCCGTGTAATATTTAATCGTGCGGTGGTCATACGGTAGTGCGGTGCCGCATAATATTACACACCAACACTACTCGTATACACGTTGAATTTACAAAAAAAAATACTCAATAAATCAAGTGCGAAATTCGACGATAGTTACTCCGAATAGTTGAATAAGCGACTGCCCCACGTGGGATGATCGCCCTTGGGTCCGTCGTGGAAAAAGCACGCGTTAGTGCCGTCAAAGTTGTTCAAGCCGTCGAGAACGTTTTTCGAAGCGTGAGAGTGCACCACGTCTAACATGACATACAAGCCTTTACTGTGAGCGATGTCGACCAATTCTTTGAGGTCTTCAGGAGTGCCAAAACGACTGGTGAGAAAATTTTAAGCGCAACACTTATCAAACGTTTTCAAACAAATGGAATTGTACGATTTTAATATAAATAACACAAAACTAGATGAGATCATACCTTGACGCAGCATAAAAACTCGTGACCTGATATCCAAACGAGGCGTAATACGCGTGTTCCATGACGGCCATTAATTGAATTGTATTATATCCTACGAAAAAAATACCACATCAAAAAAACCCAATGAAAATTGATAAATAAAAAAAAATCAACATTTTAAATTTACATACACACACATTCGACTACTTCACGTTCTATGAGTATTTATCGTTGAAAATACACATATGCGACATTGTGATTGTGGATCAAAAATTAATGTACGCTAAGGCGTTAAAGTCAAATTTTAGTTGTAAATGTTCTCATACCGTACCACAAACAGTTTCGTGTTTGGTTGTATTGCTCGAAATCTACACGGAGAAGGAAAGATCACATTTTTTGTGAGCCACCCCCATTTCATAATACCGCTTGTTTATAGTAGCAGGCACAATAAATGTAACGAATAAGGTTTACTTTTTTGTATGCGATTCAAATGAAACTTTAACAAGGTGAAAACAAAAATATGATAAAAACTTGAACAAAAATGATTATTTTAAAATATACGGGCAAAATATTTTAAGATTTTTTTTTTTTTTTAAACATTAAAACAAAATAACAATTGTACCCAAGTCAACGATTCGATCCAGCATTTTGTCTTTGAACTCTTGGTAAGTTCCGACTTTGTACTCTGACGTAGCGATTCCAACATGGCATTCATAAATTCGTAAACTCGACGGTCTAGATACTTTGGCGTGTTTAAATTTATACACCTGGAAAAACAAAAAGTATTCAATAGGTGTTTAAATTTATCGAGTTCGAGTAGTTTTAGACGTTTAAAAATTGTACTAATTAAGCTGCTATGACAAACAATAAATACCATACGTTAATCAGTGATGGATAAATTGGTTTTTTTTTCGTAATCAAATTAAATTACTAATCACTCGCGAGAACTACTTGAAAATTACAAGTATTGTAACAAGTAATGAAATGAATTTTATATTATTTATTTATTAATTTATTATCGTAAAAAAAGTAACTTAATTACAATAAAAGTTACTTTTTTCCATTTACGTGTTAAATATGAAATTTATTATTTGAAATGAATTGCGTGTACAAGTGAAATAATCGAGGTTTAACTCGATCGTCTATTTAGAAAATCACAATGTAGGAGGGGAAAAAGACTTAACGAAAAAAAATGTTTACACTGACGACGAGCTACCGTGAAAACCTTTTGTGCACACTTTTTACTCGTTTTGAGTTGATGATAAGCAACACACTAGAAATTATACGACAGAAACACCTTTATTCTGTTATTTAACAAGAAAATAACAACCATCGAAATAAGAACTACACTCTTTTTTTTTTTTATTATTACATTTTCTTCAATGTAAATCAATGTCTTTTAAATATTGTACTTATTTTTCCTGTAAAACGTGTGGTGTTGAGTGTTTGTGGCAAGCCCTCGATATGAATTTGGTCGGGTTTGGATTTGACGAGTAAATCACGATTAACCAATTAAACAGCGCAGTTGAGTGTATATTATGGAAATTTTTTTTCATCAAATCGTTACAGCTCCCCCCCACCCAATTAATAAAAACTCACGTTATCAACCGGATTCCAAATTCTTTGTTTAAAAGTTACTCCTTCTTCCTTGGGTGGCTGAACCACATACGATGCCCAAGGAGATATACGATCGAGTTTTTCTCCATGGTGATTTTCAACAACAATCTTTAAAAAATGACAGGTCATCAATAAACGCACTCATTGCACGAGCATTTTAAATTTGAGAAATACCTTGACTTCCGACAAATGTTTAACGACCGGCGATCCATCGTTGTTGGGCGGTATCACTAATTCCCATTTTCCATATTCTAATTTTTTGTAGGGTGTGCTTTCTCTATTCCAATCGTCTGCAAATATTATTATTTTATTACTTGTGTATCTCTCGATTATAAATGTAATATTCCAAAAATATGTTTAAAAATATTATTATTATGTATGAATTTAGAAAATTACACCATCAATTTTATGCAAACACAATGAGTTAACTACAATTTTTTTTTCTCATATTCAAAATACATTTAATTCAAAAGTACATTAAAAAAGCCAGCACAGTGAGGACGTGGCATAGTCGGGTCCAGTATAGATGATATCTGACAGTGATTAATATCACTATCATAAAAAACGCTTCGATGCAAATCTATAGTGTTTAATTTAAAAAAAAAATTTCTCAAAGAAGTAGATCAAGTGAGAGCTGAGAAAATAAATGATAGCTACAAAAAAAAACCACATAGTAAAATAATATTAATATGAATTTCTTCTCCCGAGAGGAGACTACGGTAATGGAATTTTTTTGATATTTATTGAAGTTATTCAATCTAAATGAGATAAAAATCAAATGAGTTAAACATTTTTTTCTAACTCAAAAAGAATTAAGAAAAAATTCAGCCCCACAGACGTGAAAGATCCAAGTGTTACCTTCTCAAAAACCGTACGTCATATTCGTCAATTAATAAAAATGGAAATTTAGCTAGTTCAAATTTTAAAATTATTTTTCTCGACTTCAAAGAAACAAAAAAATTTAAATATGTTTAACTTTTTGTACCATCTCAATTAGATTGATACAATATTTATGAAAATTAGTGTAATACCCTTATAATAAAATGAAATACAAAACCAAGAATTTTAACACAAAAATAGCATATTTTTGAATACAGTAACTATTTTCACAATGAAGACAAAATAAGACCGACATTTTTTTTTTAATATTAAAGTATATTACATAAGCTTTAATTTAAGATATATATAAAAGTGTCAGTATTTCCGGAACACTTTAAAAAATTAAGTTGAAAAAGTTCTACTTTCTATATGCATTTTAAAGATTTGAACCCCTCCCCTGTATTAAGGGAAATGGTCCGATTTAAAAAAACAGTATGTCGAATGAAAGATGTATATAAATAATATTTCTCATAAAAAAATTGTATTGATCCAAACATTTTTTAAAAAGTTATAGCATTTTAAAGTAAAAAATATAAAATCGAGAATTTTCACACAATAATAGCATTTGGTAGCTATTTTCACAGTGAAGACAAAATAAAGTCCGACATTTTTTTTTTCCATAATAAAGTATATTACATTAGCTTTAATTTAAGATATATATAAAAGTGTTAGTATTTCCAGAATGCTTTCAAAAGTTAAGTTGAAAAAGTCAATTTTTTGTGAAAAAGTTGTCATTTTGAATTCCTCCCTGTGGGCAGGTAAAGGATCAAATTTATAAAAAAAAATATACCGAATGATAGGTAAAGACATCATGTATCTGTAAAAAAAAAATTATAGTGATTAGGTTATTTTTAAAAACATTATGGCAGTTTTAAGTAAAAAAAATTGAAAAAATTTTGAAAATTAGCGATTATTAAATTTGTAATTTTTTGGGGGGTTTCCCCATTTACGGGGAACGAGGGAATTTTTTTCAATTTTTGAGGGTTACGTCGTCTTGGACTAGATACGATTTGTGATCTTTTGACGTATCGTTGAAAGAAATAGGTTTGGTGAGAGCTGAGAAAAAGTGGTAACAGACAAAAAAAAAAAAAAAAAAAAACATCTAGAAAAATTTAAAACTTTTTACCTTC
>NW_026099573.1:44076032-44155259 GCF_025091365.1 Daktulosphaira vitifoliae
AAAAAAAAAAAAAAAAAAACACATCATAGTAAAATTAATACCTTCTCAGCTTCGCATCGAAGCTAAAAGCCAGCACAGTGGGGACGTGGCATAGTCGGGTCCACTATAGATTTAATCTGACAGTGATTAAAATCACTATCGTAGAAAACGTTTCGATGCAAATCTGTAGATATAATTTAATTCTATGAAATCGGTGGATAATTACAAAAACAACCATTAGATTTGGAATCTATGGAGTCCTTTGTTCCTGAATAATCTGAACATCAAATTACTAAGATCTATGATAAATCTATGAATGTCACAACTCTATCTATCGTACCTTATAGAGAAGAATAAAACGTTAAAATTGAAGAATAAAAAGTAACATAATAGAATTCAATTGTTTAAAAATTTCTGTATAACCTCTGAGATCTATTTATCATTGATTAGAATAATTTGAGCATAAAAAAGATGAAATATGTACAACAAAACAGATGTACAACCCATGTACAGAATTTTGAATCTATAAAAGTAAAAAATTACAAAATAAACCGTCACTTAACTGCATTAAAGGGTATATATAAATGTTTGCCCAATGTAGAAAATGAAAAGGTAATTATTTAAATTTTTATGATCCATCCTTATTTAAATTCTAGTCAATTTTGAAAATCTGTTAACCAATAAATAAACATAATATTCATACATATTTATTTATTTATATATAACATAACATTTTATAATATATTTTAAAGAAATAAGTTTGACAGTGTATGAATTGCCAGTTGTTGATATTATTATATTAGTAAGTAATACTAGAAAAAGAAAGTCAAATAAAGAAAAGTGGTAAAAAATGTGTAAAAAAAAATTAAGAAATTCAGGTAAAACATATATTGGTGCTAATGATAAAATTATTGCTGCTAAAACATTATCATGTAATGAAATATGTAAACTTGTGTGCACTCAAAGACCGACAAACAAAGAACGTACTATAACAAGCATTAATTACTAGAAATTGACAGATATCAGTAAGAAAAGAGAGTTTATTATAACACACATGTGTAATATCAATATGTATTATATTAAGTATAGATCTCTGAATTACAGTTATCATTTTATTATAAATAATGAAAGAGTAAAGTTTTTATTACTGAAAACTTGAAACTATTTAAATTTGTTACTAATATGGCTTTATTAGGTTTTGTTTTAAAAAAGGACATTAAATTTAGTTAACCTTGTTGTTTTTATAATATATATGAAATGTATAAAATTATGAATATTACTTATAATACTTTTTAGTATTATATAATACTTTAATAGTAAATTATTACTTTAAAAGTAATCTAATTCAAAATTGCAATATGTTACCATGACTCATTTAAACATTTAATGTATTTATATCAGTTTATTACCAATCAAATGTTAACACTTATGTATACCCAAAACTGTTTTCATATTTCTCACTCATTTTTTATAATTTGCTAAATATTCAATTAATTTCTAAAATAGCTCTCTTAAAAATGTGATTTTTGAGTTGGAGCAGTCTTACAGTGGACAGTCAAAAAAAAAGTTCATCCAAGAGATATTATGACATGAACTAGGGCCAAGGTCAGTGGTCATAGCGTGATCTATTTTTAGACCTGTACTGCACCTTCTCTCTTTAGCTCTCACGTCATCCATTATTTAAAAAAAAATAATAAGTTTTAAATAATTACGTGTTATGATATGACAGAAGATATTCTAATAATATACTTAAGAAAAATACAATATGTTGTAAGATTGCACGGGATAATTGCACAAACATTTTTTACTTACTAAAATCACCAGCGAGATATAGTTGTTTAGCTCCAGGAGCCCACTCTAGACAACGAACAGATCCGTCTTCCTCGATATGGATTCCGAATGTTTTGTAACTAGTGGTAAACGTATCTAGGTCGCAATCTTCCTTGACTCTTTCCAAGTAATCGAGAAAGCAGGCGTACCTCGATAATTCATAAAATATAAATCAAAACTTCGAGTGCATCAGTAAGGTGAAAATAATTTTCAATTATTTTACAATTTTTTGTAACATTAAATAGAGTGAACGCGATTTTAATTAATTTAAATGTTGATCGTACGCCAATAGAAATCGAGTGTAGGTAGCTTTATAAATATAAATAAATTCTCGCGGTAGTCCCGTCGTGTCCGAGACTTGTTCCCTCCAAAAATACATTGTCAGTAATTAAACCGAGTCAAAACTACTAATCGAGCAGACTCAGAGTCGTCTTTCATGTATTGACAAGTTCGTCGTATACTATTAATTATTAGTAACGATAATATTCGAAATACCTAGTTATATTTTCGTGTTTTTATCAAAAAAAAAAAACATTTAATAGCTAAAAATTTCTCAAAATAAGTTAAAATTTAAAAGTAAAAATTGAATACATCATTTTTTTTTTTCTAAATTATTTTAACTAGTAACTCTTTACGCCTCAAATTACAATTAAACTAACAAAAAATCCTGTAAATTGTTTATCAATACAACGAAAGATTTTTAATCAACTCCATTTGTGTTCGATTGATAAGGAAGTTGAAAAAATGTTCAGTAATTTATTAAGTATTTTAAATGTGCATAGTGTGTATAGTAGTACATAAGTTTTAATAACGAAACGTATAAGCTTTGTGTTAATTGCTAGAACGTGGTCGGCAACACTCATCTACTCAATATCGTATAAATTTAATTCGAAATATTTCAATAATCTGATACTTCTCTATATAGTAAATAGTCAGACAAACGAACAACCGTTACGAGACGTTTCACGCAAATATTTGTTTTTTAACCATTTAAAAACGTTTACTCTTGCAGTGATAAACATTTTTCGACTTAGAAAATTTATGAACACAAATGAATGACTGATAATCGTAACTATAAGTTGAGTCGTTACAATTCCAATAACAACAAACTGTGCATTACCTGCGTTTGAATTCGCGTTCGTACGGCTTCAGGTAAAGATCTCGGTTCAGTTGATTTTGCAATTCCGGCACCTCGACTTCCATAGGGTCCATCTTCGAATGTTTTCCTCCCATGGCGGTTTGGATTGGTCGGTCGAATAAAACTTGGCAATCCGCCCGACAACGTAAATATAAAATTAATATATATATGTATGTATTTGGACTCGAACCAACAGAGCGACACAACGGTTGATTTGTTTTAATTTAATAAAAATCAATTTGGTTTCGCAGAAACCGGATAGGCGTTTTGGATCACACGCGGGTTTTACCGAATCGCCTCAATTGTACGCACTTAATTGTATTTTTATACCTCTGCCGCCGGTATTGTTTACGACTACGGTCGGCAACGTGTTTTTAATCTCGACACGAGTCCGATAAGCAGCGGTCAAACACGACGACGGCGTATGGTTAAGTACTCTCGACGAGAGTTCAACGCGACCTTTAGGTTAATATACGCGTTCGGAACACATATGATACATTACGATGCGCCGTGTAACTTTAGATTTGTATTTTACTTTAAGTGACGAATAGAGAGATACAGCTATCTATTTCTCGACTGGTTATTCGCACGACAACGTGTGTGATGTAAATTGATATTGAATATCGTCACCCCCATTGTCGCGACCAAAGAGATGATGTTCCGCGGTAATTTGTTTCTTAAAAAAATAATACCAACGGAATTTTAGTCAATCTGTGTAGTAAGCATTAGGACCTGCGAAGGTAAACCTGGAGGGTCGGATCGTGTATTCGAGTTCCTCTATCCAAAAACAAACAAAAGAAATAACTATATCCAATCAACGTTTTCTTACGTGTATGAATTGCATTCATTTTTAATAAAATTTATTCCACTCTAGAATATTAATTATTCATAATTGATGTATAACTATAGAATTATATATAAATATAAATACATAATTCATAATTGTATTCTAATAATAAAATAATTATTAAACATGAACCTCTTTTTCCAGAAAGGATTTAAACTAGAGTAGTGTAGTCGTTGGACGTAAGAATCGTATCTTACACCGGATTTCAAAACTAAAATTAAATTTTTAATTCCCTGATGATCCATGCGCTTTAGGCGTCATTCGAGTTTCATTTTTTTTCTACGCTTTTAAAAAGAATTCCGATACCTAAATCTTGACCCCTCTGTGGCTACCCTTCAATCCAGGACTGGTGTCACCCTCCAGTAATATACATCTCCAAAACGAAGAGACGAAATTATGCGAGAAACGTTTCTTTTAGATCTTACTATGTGCCCTTCCCCATTAAGAAATTCTAATTTTTGGGATCATGGTTCCTATGAGTTTCCCTTTGTATCCGTGCCTGCCAAAGTGGATCGATTAAAATTAAAATAAGAAAAATAAACTATTTATATTATAAAGAAAATGCTTAAAATAATTAAGAACATGTTATTTTTCTAAAATTGTTTGATATTAGCTATGTAATAATCAATCTTTGGTATACGGTAACTTCGTGGCTAACCCTGATGTGTCGATGATAACTATCAAAATGGCGAGATATTAACGTTTAAATGTCTTATAACAAAACTAATATTATAATATATTGATAAATATATAATATAGATATATATCAAATATATTATACTTGATCTAAAAAATTGAAAAAATAGACAGCTTTGGAGACATAATTGCACAATTCGTTAGAATAATCAAATCAAGGCTTCTGAACATTTGTCATTTTTTTTTTCTAATTTATTTATCTATTTCTAATTTAATGCTACACTAACCGGATTCCGTTGTGGCACTTAACGGTTGATAACGCGAAAAACTTTGTTTAATTTTAGTTAGAAAAATTTCAATCGAACGGCATTTCGTGAATCATAAATAGTATTGAGTCGCTTTAAGCATTTAGTTAGTTTGTTACAAACTAAAGGCATTAAAAGTATTTTATATGAACGTTTTACACACGGACGGCAGACGCACAGAGTTCAATGTCGCGTGAAATTAAATAAATTTAATTATCAAACACTACCTACATTTAAGTTACAGCATTCGATACCATAAACATCGTTAAACGCATACCCCTCCCCCCACGCAGCGTCAGTTAGTTCGTAATGAATTCAACGCAAAAGGTTATTATATGCGCAACTACAGTAAAAAATTTGTGGGTGTTAATTATATTTTCTCCCTGCCTTAAAAAATACTTGGTACAACATACATAATTATCTAAAGTTATTGTGGGCAAAGTCACCTCAAGCCCCCATTTGCGGGGTCCTTTGTAAAAATGTTTTTATGATGTTATATTTATTTAAAAGTTAAAGGCAATTATTTTTTTAATTAAGTAATGACATTTACTTTGAAAACAACATTTTCTTTTTTTTTTTTTTTTTGAAATCTTGGTGTCTTTTGACTTTCCTTCAAACAACTAAATTTGTTTTGAAATTTTTATCAAAATTAATGTGTATTAAAATAATTTTCTTATTGATATATGTTATACGGTTAAAATTAATAAATAAGATTACTAGTATTAACTAGTAATAATAACTAGAAGTGTGCATTACATTTTGAAATGTGTGTGGTATATGTAATATAATTAACAAAATGTATGAAATTATAAAGTTTTTGATGCTAATAATGTTTAGCGAACTTAGTATTTAACCAATTTGAGTACTAAAAAACTAACAAATCTACCCTAAATATTTAACTAGATTATAATATTACCTAGTTATTAAGTTCTTATCTAACACATTATGTTCGATTACAGGAGAAATTAATAATGCTACTGAAGTTTTATATGAATAAAATGTATAAGATAAAATAAATCCCTCCTGCTAAAAATTTCTTCTGAATCCGTTTCTATGCAAACCGTGTTTCGGATTACGGCATTTGCCAGAAAATATTTTACAGCATCTCTACAAAATACCTGATACCAATGCTAGTTCTGACTTATTTTAATATCTATACAAACTATTTTCTAAAGTGATGGATGAAATTACTAGAGAAATACAAGGTGAAGTGCCGTGGTGCATGTTGTTTGCTGACGATATTGTATTAATATGATAGCATAGAGTAAAAATTAATCAAAGCTAGAGATCAACTCTTGAAGAAAAGGGTTTAAGACTAAGTAGGAGTAAGACAGAGTATAAAGAGTACGAGTTTGACAAAGGAGAACACGAGGTAGGTGAAATGAGGAGGTCAGTGACAATAGGCGTGGACGTGATTGGAGAGGTGGAGAGTTTTAAGTATTTAGGATCAGTTGTGCAAAAGAGTGGTGGTATTGACGAGGATGTAAGAAACAGAATTAAGTGCGGGTGGTTGAATTGGAGAGAAGCGTCTGGTGTGTTATGCAATATGAGAATTCTAATTAAGACTGAAAGGTAAGTTCTATAAGACTGTTGCGAAACCAGCAATAATGTATGGTTCATAGTATTGAGCGGTTGATAAGAAAGTGGAGCAGAGAATAAGTGTAGCAGAGATGAGAATGCTTAGATGGATGAGTGGAGTGACTAGAAAAGATAGAATAAGGAACGATCATATAAAAGGGAGTATAGGTGTAGCATCAATCGTGGATAAGATGAGAGTTTAAGATAAGGGTGGCCGACTTCAAGTAGTTGGGATTAAGGCGAAGAAAAAGAAGAAGAAAATCGAGAATTTTTTCACGGAAATCGTACGTTTTTCTTTAACTTTGATGTCTGTTTTCACCATGACGACAAGTCTAGAGGTCAAATTTTTTTTTCAAATTAAGGTATATTACATAAGCTTTAATTTAAGGTATATATAAAAGTGTCAGTCTTTCCGGAACATTTTCAAAAGTTAAGTTGATAAAGTTAATTTTTTGTGAAAAAATTACCATTTTGAAACCCTTCCTGTGGGTTGGTAAAGGGTCAAATGTTCACAAAAATATATCAAATGATAGATAAATATCTAAGGTATCTATAAAACACTGTTATATTTATTCGGTCATTTTTAAAAGTTATGGTAATTTTAATTAAAAAAAACTGAAAAAATGTCGAAAATTAGGGATTTGTAAATTTTTAATTTTTTTGGCATTTCCCCCGTTTACATGGAACGAGGGAATTTTTTTCAATAATTGAGGGTTACGTCGTCTTGGACTAGATACGATTTTTAATATTTTGACATACTGTTCATCAAAATCTGTATAGCGAGAGCTGACATTGAGCGTTCACAGACACAAAAAAAAACATATAGTAAAATTAATACCAACAACATCTAACGAAGTTAATAGTAAACGACGTGTTTACACTTTAAATTGAAATAACTCGAAATATTCTAATTTAATTTGTAATTCAAACATAATGTAATAATTTATCACCCTTTTATTTCTTTAACGATATTGGATGAACTTTCTGTCGAGATATGTAAAAATTAATTTTGTGGTTATAAGTAATTCTATGATATTACACCTACGGATTTTTAACTAGGTTGATTCTTATACCGATTGTTATGTATAAACCGAGTGACAGACATAACCGTTCACGGTACACGTCGCTATTTTCTACAGAGAATGGTGTCAGATACGGTTCACAGATGTCCCGATATGGATATGTGAACTGCGATACAGCAGACGCAGTGGTGGCAAAAAAAGGACATAGCTTTTGCTGTAAGGACTACGCCGTGTATGGATTATTGTTCGAACTAGTAGCGCTGCCGCGGGTATATTAAACATTGGCAAATCGGTAGTAGACGATTGTCACGGGTGGAGGGGATATCATCAAGGTTACCGTATACCGCGGCCGTACTATATGGAACGGCGGCGGTTGCCGCCTCAATCCCTCCCAGCGAGCGTGAGTGGGCACGTGATAACACTTATGACTAGTAAAGTGCTCTATTATGTAGCGTATGCAACAAAAACAATTTTTTATTGGATAAATTGTAAATGCCACTGCATTACACAACTGTTGTGTAGAATCGTTTTAATTTAGTCGAGTTGCGATCGATTTTGAACTCTGTGTGTTTTATTAATGTTTTTCTTAGATTTAATAATAATGTGGCCTACCGTCAAGATAAATATGATGTTGGTACAGGAGTAGTCGATTTTGCAGTGGAGTCTGAGGCGTCTCTCTCTGACCGCCTGGGTCAAAAGGGCCGCATTTAAATGACCGATGTGACCGTCGTTGAGAAATGTGTGACAACAAAAAGCAAAGATCGCAAAAGTTCGTAAATGGAGTGGGTTGCACCCAACCTATGGTGCACAGCATCAATGGTGGTACCGCTACCAATAGTAGTAGTAATTACATTTCTCTGGAACAGAGTATGGAAATTATCAACCAACAGCGTCAAGAAATCTATGAACTGAGATCCCAGCTAAACTTAGTTATGAATGAAAGAGACATGTTGCTCAGTGAAATTAGTCGCCTTAAATTTGATATTGAACTGTACGATCAAAGAACGACATTACAGGACACTAGGTATTAAAATTATTCACTGTGTGTTATGGTTTTGAAAAATTACTTGCATTCTACCCTGAGAAAATTGTACATTTTGAAACACAAATTAAAATATTTTTACAATATTACCCCATACTGTTAAAAGTTAATTACAATTGATATTTAGATTGTTAAGAAAAAACTCTTAATATAATAATATTAATTAATTAAATTAATATTATTATAGTATAATGCGTAATCTTCCTCTTTTTTTTCTTTTCTTTTTTATGCAAAAACATATTTTTAACTTGCATTTTAAGGTTAGTGTTGTCATTTTTCCCATAACAGTAATATCATATCATAATTATGTATGTAGGGTATGGTGTGGCGCGGTGGTCACACTAGTTGTTAACAAAACTCTAGTGTTAAGCCGCACCTACCACCGTAGGTGAACGGATAGGTGACCATGCGTGCGCTTCTACGGTGGCAAAAGAGCACCACGTTCCCAGTGCAGAAGGCAAAGGGAAAACCACTGCACTTTACATTTCCCGAGTATATATACCAATCCAGTTGGTTATACAAGGCTTAGCCTTTAGAAGGAAAAAAAGAAAATTATGTATGATGTAACGGATAGGAATGTTAACCTTATCCATACGTATTTGCCTTCCTACAAGTGAAGATAACAAAAAAAAAAAACAGAAGATACTTTGATCATAAATTGTTAAAGATAATTAAATATCTTCTTTTTTTTTTAGTTGTAATCTTCATTTGTAGGAAGGCATATAAGTACTATTTAATAATTATTTTCGTTTATTATTGTATAATTAAAAAACTTCAAATGTAAATAGTTTGGCCATGTTACAATTGGTGATTAATTATTTTGATATTCAAGTTTTACTTTTTTTAATAAAGGTAATATGTGCATTTATATTACCAAAGCTGTACTGTATACCATAAGATGTAAATTGTAATGCAATTTATTACATAAAATGTTTATTTTTTATATTTTAGGGAGGATAAATATGACAAAAGCAATAATAGAAATTTTCTAAATCAATGTGATCAATATAATCACTGGACTGATACCATTACCAAAAATAATATTGTTCAACCAGAACCGTTTCATACGACTGCATCGTAAGTTTTCATTGATATTTTTATTAAATTACTACTTGGTATTTATAATACTTGATGTTTTTTGATATTTCTGTAATATATTTATAGATATGAACTGTCGCAAGATTTAATAGAGAAACAGATTGAATTGCTTGAGAGGAAATATGGTGGAGACAGAGCAAGACAAGCTGCATTAGTCATACAAAGAGCGTTCCGTCATTACATGTTGGTTAAAAAGTTTGCTCATATCACTGCCATGGCAAAAGCTGAAAAAAGGTTGAGCAAACGATTGGAAGAAACTCAAAGTTTGCGATCTCATGATAGTCAGTTCAGCATTCGATCAGGGTCTCTAAGAGAAAAGAAGTCTGGTTATTCACCGACAAAATGTAATTCTCTTCCACGATCTCGTTCCGGACGTTGTGATTTAAACTATTATTACGATTTAGAGTCTTCTTGTTCTCACTATTATTCACATAACTATAGCTATAATAATATGAAAGTATGTAAAGTTGAAAATACTTGAAATATCATATCAAATTTTTTGTTTATTTAAATATATGCTAACTGCCTTCTTCTATCTGCGTGTATTTTTAGGAAGATATTTCTAGTCAAATGTCGCGTCATCAGAGAATGCCAAACTATCTGTGTTCTAGCAGTCACTGTGATTCCGATTTGTATGGACAAGAGAGTTGCAACCAATATGCTACCAATATGTCTCCATCGTCGTGTGTGTACAACGTAAATTCAGTTGTGTACGCTTCGAATATTTCAAAGAATAAAGTTCCTCCTGAAGTTCCAAAACGAACTTCGTCAATATCTTTTCGTTCACTACGTGACCAACATCAAAATTTACCCTCTAACACTATCAACAAAATGTCTGATAGCGGTAGCTTATCGAGTGTACAATCTTCAGGCAGCGATGGAAGCCTTTCTAGTCAATCACATACCATTAACCAAACTAATTCTTCAGTCGATTCTTCAATGTTGTCAAATTCCATTGTGTCCTGGAATAAAAAATCGCAGGTAAACACAAAAATATTATGTTTTTAATCAAAATTTATGGCAATTCTTTTTGTAAAAACTAATCATTTTTTTCTAAGGTATCTGATGTGATAAGAAAGCGTCAATATCGTATTGGACTCAACCTGTTCAACAAAAAACCATCCAAAGGAATTATATACCTTGTATGTAAAGGATTCTTAGACAATTCTCCACACGCTGTAGCGAGATTCTTAATATCAAGAAAAGGTTTGAGCAAACAAATGATAGGAGAGTACTTGGGCGATTTACAAAATCCATTCAATGCTGCTGTCTTGGAGTAAATATAATCATAAGCAAGAAATTGAGTCGTTGTAAACTCCATTTCATTTTTTGTAATTTTTTTTTACAGATATTTTGCTCAAGAAATAGACCTCTCTGGTATGCAAGTAGACGTTGCTTTGCGAAAATTTCAAGCGTTTTTCCGAATGCCTGGCGAAGCCCAAAAAATTGAAAGACTCATTGAAGTGTTCAGTCATAGATATTGCCACTGCAATAGAGACGTTGTTGCAAGGTTGAGAAATTTAGACACGGTTTTTATCTTAGCATTTGCGATCATAATGCTTAATACGGATTTACACACTCCAAACTTAAAACCTGAACGTCGAATGAAGATGAATGACTTCATAAAAAATTTAAGAGGTAGTAAACATTTCAATTATAATTATTTTTCAAATAACATTAGTATTGTATCTCGTGTTCAGGCATTGATGATTGTGGAGATATTGACCGTGATATGCTAGTCGGAATTTATGAAAGAATAAAAACCAATGAGTTTAAACCAGGGTCAGATCACGTTACTCAAGTCATGAAAGTACAGTCAACCATAGTTGGAAAAAAACCAGTACGTTTTCTTAAAAATAATAGTTAACAAAATTTATTTATTTATTAAATACCCTTTGAATTTTAGAAATATATAATTGACACGTAGATTAAAAATGAAAAATATAACACAATAATTATAATAATAAAAACAATAGCAATAATGAATAAAAAATGGTTCAGCTTTCCCCTAACATCTTTTTTGAGTTGGAGAATACAAGGTCTTAAGTTCTATTGTAATAATTAGTTTTATAATGTTGAGAACTGATGTAAGTAATTCATATGCATAGTAATAACAATTATTATGTGGTCTTCTGGTATAAAATTATTAATATGTAGTGGATTTATATCCCAAAAAACTTAAAGTAGGTTCCAGTCAACACATATAATAATTTTTTATTTAGAATAATTGTTATTGATAAATGATATTTTTTTGCAAATTAGTCAATTTTAATTTATTAATCAAATTTAGTCAATTAAGTGTGATAATGTTGCTATTGCACAAGTAAACTGAAATTGGAATAAGTCTCTGATTGAAAGTATGATGATTTATCATTACAGCTATTAGTTCAAAATAGTTAGCTAATTAATCCTTATCTAAAACTGTGTAGCTATTGTTGACTTCTATCAAACACCACTTCCTCTCGATAATCCCCTAAAAGCTCAATTTCTTTCAACTCTAAAGATGTTTAACTATTAAGCCATGTTTCAGTTAAAATAATAATTATATATTTATACAATTTGTAAATCAGAATCATCTAGTTTTATCTGACCCTTTTTTAAGTTTTGATTGAATAATAAAGATAGAATTTTACATACTGATGAAATATAATTGTTTATTGATTTTTTGATGATTTTAGGTATTGTATTTTTATGAATTATTGTGAAATCTAATTCACCGATATTTTTTCTAGTTTTTATTTCATCCCGAAGAATTGAAAGCTACTATTGCTGAATTTTTGTCAATCCATTTTGAAAATATATTTTATTTCGATTATTTATGTTTTTGGAACCTTCAGTACATCAATAAAATTCGTGTTACTGCAACTAACTATTTTGATATGCCAAATTTTTCTTTGTGTTTGTTTACCAAGTCTTATGAGTTTTAAGGAATCAAATTGCTATTTTGTAAATTCTTTAATTTTATCTATAACTATATTTTGATATCATGATTTATTCTTTCTTTAATATCTGTACTATTAGATTCTGTTACGTTATATGCAATGATGTTCTTGACTTTTGCTTATTTTTGTTAAATTTTTGCAATTATATCATCCATAGAAATATTTAGTATGACAGTTATGGTAGGATGATTTTGTTTAATGCTAGTAAGATCTTTTTTATAATTTCCATATCATTTTTTAAATTACTTATGAGTGATTTTGAGGTTGTCACTCTCCTGGTTAGTTTCCAATCAGCACAAGTCACTTTTTTGCCCTGTGTATCATGTGACTGTTCTCTATTGTTAATTTTTGAGCCAGAAAAGTATGTGTTCAGCAAATGTGATAATGTTTCATTATCATTGTTGGTGAACATGTCGTTTGGCAGTAGTATTACCTTAATTGTTTTGTTTGGTCCATTTCTTAGTGATTGCAGAAGTCTAGTTTCTATAGGAAGTTGTTGTAATTCCCCACAGAACTTCTTCCAACTTCCTTTTTTAGATTTTTTCAATACAGATTTGTGTTCCTTTGGGCGTCCCTATAGAGACGCCCAAAGGAACTTGGAATTTTGTTCCAA
Organism: Daktulosphaira vitifoliae; assembly: GCF_025091365.1. NCBI lineage: Eukaryota > Metazoa > Arthropoda > Insecta > Hemiptera > Phylloxeridae > Daktulosphaira > Daktulosphaira vitifoliae. Next base: position 44,089,063 of record NW_026099573.1, read on the forward strand.
ACCTGATTTCATCGCTTTATTTAGAGCTTATGCGAACTCTTCCTTAATTTAGACAGGTTAGCATTCCACCAAGCTACACCTACCATGTATCTTTCTTTTTTATTAAAGGACAGTTTTTCTTGTAAGCTTAGACAATGGAGTCCTGTAGGATACTTGCAGCCCTTTTAGTACCTTCTCGACCCCAATCTAAACTAGGTTTTTTTAGGTCATGTGAAAGATCTGCCGTGTAGTTATCCCAGTTTGTTTTTTTTTTTTGGTTTCTACAGAACTTCGTTTTAACTTTTTTTATCTCCAAAGAAAATCATGTATGATTACAAAGAGAACGTTCAGAGGACACTTTCCACCCTTTTATCTTTTGAAGTAACCCTTTTGACCAAACTGTCAGATAAATGACTTCTTGCCTGTTCCTGAATACAAAGGTAGATTTGCTACTTCTGTTCAGTATACTGAGGTCAGTAGTAGATCCATTATTACCTCTACTATTTGATTGATGTCAGTGCTCCCCAAATAGTGTGGAGAGCATTAGCATCCATACCTAGGATGAATTCTAATTTTTCACTTTTGTAATAATTAAAAAGCATTGTTGGTTCCTACCTGGGTCTAAAGCTACTATAATATTTTTACTATCGCTTAGTGTTACTCTAATAATTGTCAACAGTTGCCCTGTTGTTCGCATTGAGACTCTCAAGTTCCACGATTTTTCTGCAAAGAGCCGTCAGTTTACAATCTCATTCCGATAGGTTGTCTGTAGGATCCCTTTTTGTCCCAAGTTGATTGTTTTTTGGTATTTTTATGTTTTTATCCATATAGTTCCGACGAGTAATCGAGAAATAAAGGTCCACCATAGTAGAGCTCGATACTATGATAAGGCTATTATATACTCTGTGGTGCACCAGGTGCCTAGTGTATCTCAACGGTCACTTAACCTCTTGGCTAACTACCCTGTGATAAGTTAGCAACCCATTCACTTGGTATGGCTGGAATAGGGGGACTTATTCATTGTTAACAAACAAGTATGTCCAGGTCTACCAGTCCCAACTAATCAAAGTCATGACCGGCTAAAAACAGTGGTACGTGTTACAATCCTCACTGAATTAATTAAGGTTTGTGGGGTTGTTAGGTCCATGATCCTTGCAGATACAGGTAACTGTATTATAATAATGTTGACTCTATTTTATCACTATCAATAATGTCATTGCAATAGTTAAAATAAATGATTTTATTAGTTATAATGAACTGAATCTGTGTTATAGAATGAATTGAAATTTTATTTCTTTAATTTACTTGCTTATAATTACTTCAAAAATACTGTAGGCTAATCTTAGAAAGCCAATAGTTTATAATATATTATATAAAAAATTAAATATAAAAAAAATATATAAAATTAATATAAAAAAAAAAAGGACGTAAATATAATGAATAATATTAAGTAAAAATGCAAATGTACAAAAACACAAAAACGCACTATTATATTATTAATTTTTTTTTTTTATTTTTTTTTTTTTAGAATTTGGCGTTACCCCATCGTCGGTTAGTATGTTATTGTAGATTGTATGAAGTCATAGATATTTATAAAAAAGAACGCCCTGGTGTTCATCAAAGGGAAGTTTTTCTATTTAACGATCTTCTAGTCATCACCAAAATTCTCTCCAAAAAGAAAAATTCAGTCACTTATACTTTCCGCCAAAGTTTCCCATTGAATGGTTTAACAGTTTCTTTGTTTCAATTGCCTCGTAAGTTGAAAAACAATTTCAGTATATTTCAAAAATGTTCCAATCTTTTCATTATTTAATTTATTATTTTAATATTTATATTTATTCTTTATTTGTATGCCAATTATTTTGTAGATTATCAATTTGGTATTAAACTCTCTCAGCGGCTCGATAATCATTTATTGATTACGTTCAATGCACGAAACGATCATGATCGTTGTAAGTTTGTTGAAGATATCCGTGAATCTATCTGTGAAATGGATGAAATGGAAAATTTAAGAATCGAATCTGAACTTGAACGTCATAGGCATGGTCATAATAATAGGTAAAATCTTAAGTAATCTCAATATGTGTTTCATTCGCTCACTTCACTATGATTTTTTCAGGTCGGGCAATAGTAACTCAGACAACCGAGATAGTGGAGTTGCAGATATTGATTTAGGCCCTTTACCTTCACCGCCTATGCGTAGCTCTAAACAAAATCCAGATGATTCATTTGGTAATCTTCAGACAAAACAGACTACACCTAAGCGTGCGGCATTAACTGTCACATAAAAAAGAAATTATTCTAAAGAACGTTACCATTTTACAATGAAAAAAAATGTTGGCTTCCTCAATAAAGAAGACAATTAATAACAAGCCATTTATTGTATTTCTATAGAACTTGAGAAAATTTTTTAACTTTCTAGTAATTTATAAAATATATTTTTTTTAATTCCTTAAATAGATTTTTGGGGTTCAGTTATTGATGTCAATATATGTCTTGTTACTCGGATGAAAGTATGTCTTCTTGATTGAGGATGTTAAAAATACATAATTTTATTTAGCACATGTATTTTCACACTTTTTTTTTATGACACATTATATTATATATACTTGTATTACATAATTTATTCTTTCTACGGCTTTATGTCACATTAAGTAACTATGGTAATACTATTTATACTTCCATATATATATATATATATATATATATTTTTTTTTTTTTTTTTTGTAAGAATATGTAACCAAACATTTTGTTTGATTATTGATATTGTATTCTACCATTAATTTATATTGCTTTTTGGCATTTCAATTAATAATATAAGTATTTATTCATAATTAATACTTATTAAGTCATGTTTTTATTTTTTTTTAGATATGCTGTGTTTTTGCTTTGAATTGTAACTTTTAATACAATAAATTTTTATTGTAATATTTTTTAATTTTGTATTTTTGTTTATTGATGACTGATTGATTTAATTAAACTTATTAATCAACCAATTTATGGACTGGTTTTTAGGTTATTAGAAGTGTAAACTCTTAATTTTTAAAAATATATTGTCATTTTGAATTGCTTTTTAATAATATGCATTATGATAAAAATGTTTATTACTCATTTTATCCTAAAAATAGTATATATACAAGGTAGTCCAAAACTTTATCACATTTTATTTTGTGTTAATTTTTTTAACTTTGATGTGAAACTAGGAATATTTTTTTGTCATTCATTTTTCTCAACTCCCACTTGACTAATTTTTATTCAATCATACGTCTAATGATCACAACTAGTATGTAGTTAGATATTATCCTCAAAAATTGAAAAAAATTTCCCCTTTATTAAATAAAATATTATTTATTAATCTCTTAAATCTATGTGTGTGTTCTACTACTAGTCAATAACATTTGGTTGGGTTTGGTTTGGCATAGTTCGGTCAAGTAAAAAAATATCTAAACAATAATTTACCATATAAATACTATATAGTTTAATAAAGATATCTGACAGTGATTAAAATCACTATAAAAAAAAACGCTTCGATGCAAATCTTTAGATAGTGTTTAATTTTAAAAAATTGGTGGATTATTACAAAAGCTACATGATCTATTTCCTTAGTTATATCCTGATTACAGATTATATGATTTACAAGTGTAATATATGAATAAATAAATAAATATACATATACATATAGAGAAATGGAGTTATTTAAAAAAAAAGTATGTCGAATAAAAGAAGTATATAAATAGTATTTATCATAAAACAATTGTATTGATCCATATATTTTCAAAAAGTTATAGCATAATAAAGTTAAAAATATAAAATACAAGATCAAGAATTTTCACACAAAAATAGCATTTGGTAGCCATTTTTAACGTAAAGACAAAATAAAATACGAAATTTTTTTTTTTTATTATAAAGTACATTACATTAGCTTTAATATAAGATATGTATAAAAGTGTCAGACTATCCTGAACACTTTTAAAAGTTAATTTGAAAAAGTAAAATTTTTGTGAAACAGTTATCATTTTAAATCCCTTCCTGTGGGCTGGTAAAGGGTCAAATGTTCACAAAAATATATCAAACAATAGGTAAGGATACCTAAGGTATCTATAAAAAAAAAGTTATATTGATTAGGTTATTTTTAAAAAAATTATGGCAGTTTTAATAAAAAAAATTGAAAAACTTCCGAAAATTAACAATTTTTAAATTTTTTTTACTTAAAACTGCCACAACTTTTTTAAAAATAACCAAATAAATATAATTTTTTAGCTACGATGTGAAGCTGAGAAGGTATTGGTTTTACTATGATGTATTTTTTTTTTTTATTGTGTCTGTTACTACTTTTTCTCTGCTCTCTCAGAACCTATTTCCTTCAACGATACGTCAAAAGATCACAAATTGAAGGCATTACACTCAAAAATTGATAAAATTTTCCTCGTTCTCCGTAAATGGGAAAAACCTCCAAAAAAATTTCAAATTTAAAAATCGCTAATTTTTAAAATTTTTGAAATTTTTTTTACTTAAAACTGCCATAACTTTTTTCATATTTATATTCCTCTTTCATTCGACATACTTTATTTTAATCAAGATATTAATAAGGAAATAGCAGATCATGTAGCCTTTGTAATAATCCACCAATTTTTTAAAATTAAACACTATCTAAAGATTTGCATCGAAGCGTTTTTTTTATAGTGATTTTAATCACTGTCAGATATCATTATACTTGATTCAACTATGCCACGTTACCACTGTGTTGGGTTTTTTTTTTTTAATTTCAAAATAGTCACTTTTTTAATTATTTTTTTGGTTTTACAAAACATGTTGATGGGTCAAAAACAACTTTAGGAATGAGTTACATGTATTCTATTACATAAAGTGAATATCAGAATATGCATTATAAATATACATCAGTACAAATTGTACCCAATTGTATGTACCATGCTAAATACCTACTTTATGTATTAAAATGCTAGTAACACAACTATAGTATGTTTAAAATTTTTTGTAACAAAAGCTCTAAAAAACCCTACAAATTATTTAGTATTAATTACAATACCCTAATACTCTCCACCCACCTATTATTTCTATGACATATGTGATATTTAATGTAGATGATTGGCACCACTAATTAAAGAACAAGATGAAACTACTCCTTTTATTTTAAATAAAATAAAATTTTTTTATGCATAAAAAAAATTTTATTTAAATAATTTGTCTGTTCACATAAAAATAATTTGTTAAAAACTAATTTTTCCTAAACTTCTTCTTAGTTTTTTTTCTTTTGGGTTCCATTTCATCTTCAGCATCATTAGTTGGTTGATCTGCTATTCTTTTTTCTCCGCTAGGATAATATTTTAGTTAAAAAATAATTAAATATACACAAATTATTATTTACCTTTTAATACTAATGATACTTTTAGTTTTACCAGTTTTTCCCAATGCCTTTCCCCATTCATCTTCTGTTCCTTTAATAGCATATCTACTAAGGTTTTCTTGTTTTAATTTTTCTAACTCTGCACGTTGTTTTTTTTTCAAAACCTAAAAAAATGTTACTTTATAAAAAAAAAAAAAATCAATTTAAACCTTTTCTTTTTACCTTGGCAGCTTGTTCCAATTCCTCATCTAACGGTTTGGCAAGAGGCCTTAATTCATTATCAGCTATTGGTTGCAATATAGGCATTTCGCTGTTAACATTTTGTTCCATAATTCCATTTATAATTTGCAACAGACGCCGCATCATACGGTTATACAATCCTAATAATTGTGCGGGTACTAGATCGAATTGAATTGCTAACTCTTCTATAGTTTTATATTGAAGGCCTAAGCCTAGCAATAATGCCTGAAAAAATAATTTATTTATAATTAAAAAATACTATATGTTTAAATCAAAAGAATATCATTAAAAATGTACTATTAAATATACTTTTTGAACAGCAGAAAAATGTGTGTCGCCAAATTTGTTTTGGAAATATAATTTTGATAGAGATGGTAACAGATCCATTATTAAATGATAATCTGCCATGTTATTACAATACTTTTCTAATCGTAAAATATCATATGCTGTCAAATGAACATCGAGTTCTAATTTGTTCAACATTTCTAATTTAACATAAATTAATAACAGCAATGTTATCTTCATATTTGGTACCAAAATGTTTTGGATTAAATCTTTATAATTTCATTGATACTTACGATTTTTTGAAGGTAATTCTATATTAGTGTTGTGTAAAATACCAAGAGCTAGTTGTGGGGAGAATTTCCGAAATTGATAGCCAAGAAGTGATATGAAACGTCGCCTAAAATCTTTCCAAAACTGAAGAAGCCAATTTTGATTTTTCAGCGAATCAGAAGAATTAAGTGTAGAAATCATAATACACGAATGTTCTCCAGTTAATTCATTGTTTGTTTGCCTGGAGAAAGGGATTTAAAATAAATATGTACAAATTTTATATATATAAAAAAAAAATAATACCTTATGTACAAGGGAATAAATCCAGCTTTTTTCCAAAATTTTAGCAGAGGACCAGTTATGCCAAATGATACTCCAATGTAATCAAGATGTTCTGGAGGTCTTTCACTTAATTTCAACAGTAAAGGTGGCAAATTGTTTCGTGGTTCTAGTATTGAAATCGATCAAATAAGATATTAGCACAAAACCCATTTTAGACAACATAAATTAAAATAAAATACTTACCTATTCTTTCTTCAAGTAAATCTACTTCTTCTTCTTGAATAGACTCTATGTTTTCTTTAGGAAGATGCTTTTCATCTATACTCGGTATTAAAAACTCATAATACATTTTCAATAAAGTTAAAGCTCTTGAGCCATAACCCATCTGTAAAATGTATTCAATTAGCCTTTGAATAGCTCACTTAAAAAATATATTGAAAAATGATCAGTAATAATATTTAATAGGAGCTTACACTTTGATAATCAGGATGAGTTGCAATACGAACAATACGAGCTCCAGCTAAAGAAGGGAATTGTTCATCTTGAAAACATCCAGATATAGTCCAGGGTATTAAATCACCAGCAGCTCTTTTACCACGTTTTAATGCTTCTGTTGCTGATGTTTGTGATACTTCGCCTTCAAGACATACCTACAAACAAAGTTTTACAATATTATTATTTCATTACTCAAGAACTATAATAGAATACTTATTGATATTAACTCATACTTGTATAACACAAAGAACTTCGGGTAAATTTTTCATATCAGGATTGACAGGTCCAAGAAGACAAAATAAATGATGTGCAGGAGCATCAGACATCATTTGGAGATCATTAGGACTATTCTATATAAATTGAATCAGATAAATAAATGTTACTGAAAAAATTGAAACCAATTTTATTTTTTTTGTTCACAGATAAGTATTTACTTTGTAGTGGGAGGCAACGTATAATGATACAATACGTTGTAAGAAAGCTTCAGAAGCTTTATGGTAACAAAATAAGGTATCTCTATTTATGTAGTATAATTCACAAGTGTCGGGTGGTGGGCAACCAGAAAGTAATGGAGCAGTATTTGTTGCATCGAGACATAAGACATTTGTGATCCATTTTTCAATGTCATCGCCCGGTTTGTAACGTATAGATTCTTCAAGAGTTACCTAAAAATATATTGTTAAACATTAGTGCTTTCAGTATTGGTTTGTTATAAATTCCCTACTTCTTTTAAAAATCGCCCAGTAATAGCATTTTGACCAGTTTTATCACTAGTAGTATTATTGCCAATAGGAGTAGCTTGTGACCTCAGTTGTTGTAAAAGTTTCAAAGATAATGATCTTCCGGTTCCTTCATAACTAAAAATCAACGCGTATTAAACATTTAGGAATTCAAAAATGATTGTACTTACCCGTTAATTGTAGATGCTAAAAATACTAAATATGGGCCAAGCATTGATTTTACCAACGGAAGTGGTATGGCTGCAGCTTCATCGATTACTACTAGCTCGGCTTGACTTAATTTGTTAGAATCTGTAGGAACTAAGTACTATGAGTACCAAAATCATTAAAAAATATATACAAAATGTCAACTGTACGAAAGCAATGTAAATTATAAAACCTATGTATACCTGAATAGTTTGCCGATGGTCTCTAAATACATTAACTCTAACTAACGCTTTATTATCTTCTGGGTTAGTTGATCTAACGATTCCATAATCTAAATGCTCTTGATAACCAAGGGCATCAAAACCTAAAAATTAAAATAATTAAAGACGCTTAAGTTGTTGTCATAATTAAAAAAAAATTAAATTAACAACACATTTTCATCTCATATTTTTTGACATACATAAGAGTCTACATGAATAAGTAGACATCACTTTAATGTTTACTCCATATTACATGGCCCAAGGAGAAGTTAGAAGATAACATAACATTAAAAATAATCAAGGACTCAAAAGAACTGCTGTTATAATTAAGGAGAAAAATAGATTATAACTTTACCTGTAAAAACAAACTCAAAAAAAGTTTTTAAATTTTCAGGTGAAGGGGATGTAACAAATATATTGGAATAACCAAACGCAACAGCAGCAGCAACAGCTATTCCCAATGCAGCTGATTTTCCTCTACCTCGAGAAGCAGTCAGAGATACAGTTGATCTAAGTGTTTTCTCAGATATTGCTTCAATAAAAGTTAACAATGCTTTAGCCTTGAAAATTAATAATATTAAAAATCTTATCAATCAAAGCTTTAAACGAGTATGCAATTGTAAAAGCTTTAACCTGATCAACAGTTTTACAGCAATTTACTAAGCATCCTACAGGTTGAGTGTCTTTCATATTTTCTTTAAGAGAAGCTAATTCTTGATCATTACAGGTTGGTTCCGTAATTTTTTCTGCTGGAACTAAATCAAGAACTTTAGAAGAAATTGGAAGTACTGTTAACTGATCATCAACTACTAAACATCTTTCAGATGATACCAAGGACAACAAAAATCTATTGAAAAATATAAATATTTGTATGAGTTCAATAAAATTTAATTTATTTTAAGTAACGGAATGTATTTACCTTTCATTAAACCTAGCAACAACATCTTGATGTGCTTCTGTACGAAATCTTTCATGAACATCCATAGTTAATGTGTAGAGTTGTTTTAGAGATTTAAGAGATCTCAATAAGAAAACTATTAAGCCACCTCCTTCAACTGTTTCAATGGTTCGTGCTAACAAATTTGGTGTTAAAGCTTCAAAATCCTAAAAACGTCCAGTTACATTAACATTATTTATAATGAAATATAGTTAATAAAAAAATTGATAAAATAATTATCTCTTACTTGTAGAACACACATTCCATATGTATTTCCTAATATTTTATGGGTTTCAGAATAATAACAATATCTAATATTTGTAGATGCTACAAATAATTCAAAAGGATCATCTTGATTTACATTTAATTTTCCAGCTTTAACTTTGTGTTGTATAGTCTTCATACGTTTTTTGCGGTGACTAAAAAAAGAATTGAAAAGAATTGAAAGAATTGATTGGTATATAAAAATAATTTAACTATTGATTTACCTACTAAAGCCCAATTCTTTTTTATAGCACCATAATACATTAGGTCTAGCTTTAACAGCTGCTTTAGACAACATATGATGCAATATAACAACCTAGAATAAAAGAAAATAGAAAAAAAAACTGTATTGTATTGATAAATATTACAGTTATAATTGCAGAAGACTAATTATACTCATTAAGCAACTCAGTTCTTAAAAATTAAATACAAACATCTGTGGTCTACACAGCATTTTTTCTAGAAGTATAATATAAATAAGTAAATTACCTTTTTTTTTATCAAATCTAGTTGATAATAATATTATTTTAAATTAATAAAAATATTCTGGTTTGCACTCAAGATATATTATTATAACAAAAATTGATCACTGATGAATTTACCCACAAATTGATATGGCTAATATTAATTAAAAATATAACTATGTTAAAAATATTATTAATTTAAAATTAAAAAAATTTTTTAATATTTTTTAGTTTTAAATTAATAATATTCTTTATAGTTTTAATTTTAAATATATTTTCTGCTTCAATACATAGCTGAGAAAATATTGGTTTAACTATTCTTTTTACCTGTCTAAATAAATAATCTGATCCTACTAGATTGATTTTGATTGACAATATGTCAAAAGATCACAAAACGTATCTATTTGATGCTATAAGTGCCATACTTTATAAAAACTCCCCTCGATCATTGTAATTAAGAAAAATTTCCCAAATTATTACAATTCTTACAAAAAAGTCAATGTTGACATTTTTATTTATCATTTTGTACACAGAAAACTTAGTAGTTTCTTGCAGAGTAACAGATTATTCTATATTATTTTAATTTAAAGCTTACTTATTGTGATATATGATAAAATAAATAAAATTGTTCTGGTGACTTGTCCTGAGTTATCAGGCATTAAAGTAAAAAATCATATAATTTTTGGTAAATATGATCAATTTTTAATATTTATTACGTATTGAAGTGTTTTTCATTAATGATTTTAAAAACTGTCAGATATTAATCAATACTAATTTTTAAAAGTGTAAATTATTCTTCTTCTTCAAATTTGGTAATGTTAATAAACCTATTTTGATTTGTGTGTTTATTTTCTTATCAAAAACTTGTTAGTATATGAAAAATTGGGCAAAATAATAAATAATTTAAATATTTCGTCAAAGATTAAATATTGTCAATGATTAGTGGCATAATCATGGTTATTCACAGCTATGTTAAAAAATTATAAAGCCAATATCCTATGGTGACCTTTAAAATTTTTAAGTCAGAGTTATATCTAACATTATGCTATGACATTATGTTAAATTTGATTATTTCATAATAATAAAAAATTGTAACATCGCTTGAATTTGAATATTATGAATTACCTGATCTCTGCCTTTATCTCCAACAATTACAAACATAGTACGATGGCCACTTATTACGCCATTTTCAATCAGTGTTCTGATTCGATTGTCAATTTTTTTACGAACCATTATGTTTAATTAAGCTTAATTTTAATTAAATATCGTGAAAAATTTTAAATTAAAAAAAAATACTCACGTTTAATTGTTTACATTTTTATATTGAATAATTTTTGTAGGTTATAACACATGTTGACCTGAACGATCTTATCACTAGAAATCTAAATAGTTCAAATACAGATAATATTATCACAGAATAGATTCAATTTTTCTTAACTTGATTATTTAATAATCAAATTTACTTGTGTCATTTAGTGTTTAAAATTATTTTTAAAACATTTTCTTAGGTTTCTTTATTTCCTGTTTGAATGTTATAATAGTCATTCTGTAGTCCGTCTAATCTTAATCGTATTATTATTTTGAAAAATTTCTTAATAAGTAATTTTAGTAAAAAACCATATTTTTAAAATTATTTTTGGAGGAGGGGTATACGTCATAGTTATGTGACATAACTATGACAAAACTTGTGTCATCATGATTTTACATCATTAATATGAAAAAAACAATAATAAAAAACCCTATTTTTAAAGTATTTATAGTTAACCGACGTATTTACTTTAAAAAGCTGTAACTTTTGAACCAATAATTTCCGAAAAAAATGTCTAACACTTTTGAAAAAGCAATGAAAAATACACGTTAAAAAAAATTGTTCGAAAAATCTGGAAGAGTTGGTAAAATGCATTTATTCCAAAGAATGTTTCATTTTGGTTTTTTTTGAAGTTATATTAATGATTTTTTTGAAATTGAAAAAGTTGTCTATGAGCTTTATTCTCATAGTCTTTTATAATTTTAAAGGAAGCTACTTTATTTGCCAAAGAATTAAATAATACTTTGAATACAAAGGAATCATGTTTTCTTGTACTAAGGGTTGCTTAGTCATTCTACTTAGCCTCTTCCAAGTATAAGTCACCTACCTTATATTTTTTCTTAACTTGATTTTTTTAATAATCAAATTTACTTGTCATTTAGTATTTAAAAAACCACTTTAAAACAGGTAAATATAGAAAATTGTTTAAATACTTATAAGTACTATAAAATATTTAGATAAAAATAAAACACATATTTATACTTGTAAAATAAAATTTTTTTTAACATGTCTATGTAAATATGTTCAGAAACTGTTGTTAATAATTTAAATCAATAGTATATAGTTTTTAGTAAGTAAGGAAACGGAATTTAATTGTTCTCATTGTTTGTAACAACTGGCCTGTTTCCTTACTTACTGAACACTCTATATACTGTGAATTATTAAGTTTTCATCTTAGAATTATATTTTGACTGTTCGGTTTCTGCTTGTTCGATATTGTAGTCGAGCAAATGTATAGTTTTTGATTCTAATGCATATTTCACTTTCGTGAGTAAATCAGCCAAGTCTTTTTGGTCTTTAAGCTGTTCTGTTAGATAAACTGATTCTATAAATTCACTTGTTGAAACATCACAATGTTCATTAGCTAGATTGTTAATTTTAAATAGTGCCTAAGGGTGATACACTAATTATGATTATTTTTACAAACGTTAAAATGAGTGCTTAGAATGCAAAGATAGTTAATGATACTTTTGTTATACAGGGTGTTCAGTAAGTTAGGAAACGGGTATCTATTGTTCTCATTGTTACAAACAATGAGAACAATAGAAACCCGTTTCCTGACTTACTGAACACTCTGTATATTTTAAAAATTGTTTCAAGTATACCAATGTTTACAAATTTTTGGAAGTATACTTGAATGTTTAATTTAAAATTTTGTTTTCACGAATATTATTACTGAAATATATCATAGTATATTTGACAAAAGAGTAAAATATTGAATTTTTTAAATTGCTGTCAGGTTCGTCTACAATTTAAAAAAACTTCAATAGTAAATGTATTGATTATTACAAAATGTTCTATAGAATATTTTAAATATATAAATAAAAATTTTAAGACAATTTTTCATAAACGTTGCACTAATAACCTCAGTTGTGAGCTCGTCATTTCGAAATTTAAAAATGTCACAAATCCCCTCTACATTTCAAAATCAACAAATTAAAATTCATAATTACATTATAATTATCTTTTTCTAGTTCAAATGCTGTTTTTACAATATTTTCTACGTCTGACCATTTATTTGGTGGTTTTTCTATGTCATAAAGTACCACTTGCCCTCCTCTTTGTTGAATGAAGTGTATCAAACCGTCGGCATGATTGATTTCTTCACTGTAATGTCTCATAAACCGTTTATAAAATCCTGTTAAAGCTATATCATATCTGTTGAAATAATTTGCCTAATAAATAAAATAAGTCATACGAGAAATAGAAATAGATAACTAATTTAATATAATAATCCTTTAAATTATATTATTTATAGTACTACCACATAAAGGATATTAAAATTTATCCTTTGGAGCTACCATAGCTTTAGTTATATTATCTGTAATACCTTACATTTCGATTATGTTAAAACCCATAACGTTTCATTGAATTAAATTTTCATCATTTTAAAGAAATTGACTTATTTTAGCTTCGATGCGAAGCTGAGAAGGTCTGATACCACTTTTTCTCAGTTCTCATCGAACCGATTTCTTTCGACGATACGTCAAAAGATCACAAATTGTACATAGTCGAAGACATTACCCTCAAAAATTGAAAAAGTTTCCCTCGTTTTCTGTTAATGGGGGAAATCTCCATAAAAATTACAAATTTAAAAATCGCTAATTTTCGAAATTTTCGAAATTTTTTTTACTTAAAATTGCCATAACTTTTTTAAAAATGGCCAAATCAATATAAATTTTTTGATGATATACCTATCATATATTTTATATTTTTTTTATAAATCTGTCCCTTAACCTGCCCACAGCGGGGGATTTAAAATGACAACTATTTCACAAAAAATTTACTTTTTCAACTTAACTTTTAAAAGTGTTCCGGAAATACTGACACTATTATATATATATATATTAAATTAAAACTTATATAATATACTTTATTATGAAAAATAAAATTTCGAACTTCATTTAGTCTTCATGGTGAAAATGGCTTCTGTATGCTAATTTTGTGTTAAAATTATCGGTTTTCTTTTTTATTTTAGTTTAAAATACGTTACAAAAATGTTTGACATAGAAAAATAATTTTAAATTATTTGATTTTTATCTCATTTAAATTCAATAACTTCAATAAATATCAAGGATACGATCACTAGTCTCTCTCCGCGAGAAGAAATTTCTTATTCATATTAAAGATTTTTTACTATGTGATTTTTTTTTTTTATGACTCGTTTATTTTCTCAGCTCTCATTTGACAAATTTTTTTAACGATACATCAAATGATCTAATACACTTAGTTGAGTACATTTTTTTAGCAACATATTAATTGGTTTTTTTAGTTAAAGTAAATCATTAAAATTAATTATGTTCTGAATATTTCAATTGTAGAATATTTTTAATTGCCAAAAATTACTTAGAAATTATTACTATGATTTATATTTAAATGATCTATTACAATAAAAATTTGAAAAAATATTGAGCTTTTCTGATAAATTTACAGTGAATAGTAATTATACAATTTCCTAAGTTCATATTAATCTTAACGATACAATTTTTTTAATTCTCATAAAATTTTCTATTTAATAATGTAAATTTCAAACTTGAAGTTGAGCTAAAGTTATGATAACAAATTCAACTTTATTTATTTAATTATCAACTTTAAAAAAATTTTTTTAAAATATCAAAAAATAAGTTAAATTAATATTTTGCACTGATTATATTTAAAATATTAAAAATAAAAATTTGTAATAATTTAAAAACAATTTTTTTGTGTTTTTAATTATTTTTTTATTGTAATAAATCATTTCATAATATTTAATAAATATTAATAATTTCTATGTAACTCTTGGTGTTTAAATAGATGATATAATTGAAATATGCATAACTATCTTCCTTATAGTAATTAGTAATAATATCAGAAATTAATGGTGATGGAAAACATATAATTGCTAATTTGTAATTATCACGAAAAATTGAATAATAAAAGTATATTTTTTACTCTAATGAAAATTTTTTGCAAACCATTTATTCATAATTAATAACAAATTTCTATCTAAAAAGTTCTGTGTCAAGCCCTTTAATTTTTATACACGTTTGCCATAAAAGTAATAACTACTTTATAATTTTTCAAAACTTTAAACATGCGTATAGAAACAAGTACTTTTTCAACTTAATTTTTGAAAATGTTGCGGAAATATTGACACTTTTACACAAATCTTAAATTAAAACTTATGTCATATACTTTAGTATGAAAAAAAAACTTTCAAACTATAGATTGTCTGTCTTTATGGTAAAAATGGCTACCGTATTGAAAAACATGATATTTTTGTACTATAATTTTCGGTTTTTTTTAATAATTAGTAATATCAAAACTTGGAAATAAGTTAATAGAAAAAGTCAATTAGAAAACAGTACGAAAAGTTGATTTAGAAAAGTATATTTTTGATTCCGATGAAAGTTCCTTGTAGACCAATGTATTTATTTAAAAGTAAAAATATTATTTTTTATAAAGTATTGCATGAGATCCTTTAATTTTTATACATGTTTGTCATAGAAGTAACGAAATATACTACTTTATTATTTTTTATTATTTCTCCATAAAAATTACATATTAAATTATTAAATATTAATTTAATACTATATTTAATTTCTATAATAAATATTTATTCATAAATTATATTTTCAAATCTAAAAACTACTAATCAGGAAATAATTAAAGTAATAGGAGTTAGTTTTGTTTTTCTTTTTTTCGACTACTTATTCTCGTCCTCGACATTTCAGAATACTTGTGTCTTGAATTTCGTACTTTCTTTCTTACTTGGTACGTCTAGTATTTGTGTCTAATTAGGTGTTACCCTTATTCCCTTCCTTTAACAACGGCCTTTCGACACCCACAGCTAATCCGGAGTGTCAGCTGAGCACGGTAAATAGTATTTATATTTACTAAATACTGTATCATCAACATCAACATTATCTTCGTACACATCACACCTTACCTCTCTACTCCTTTTTTCGTTTGTTTTGTTCTGTGTTACGACACTTGTCCCTACTATCCCACGTCCATATTGTGCCGCGACCCCACTGCGCTACTGTTTTTTGTTATCTTATTTACAAGAAATCTATAATTTTATAATGAAATAATACTGAATAATTACAAATTAAAAGTAATTATTAATGCGAATTATTAATTATTAATTTGATAAATGCGTTTTTCTTTTTAATTAGTGATTCAAATAGCATTTCATCATTTTCGATAATCTTTATATAGGTATTCAATTTTGATTAAAATATCTAAAAAAAAGGCATGAAAAATTATGAAACGCATATCATACAATTGCTACAGAGATTACAGCCCCTCTCCCTTCTAGAAAAAATTTGATAACCCTATGAGGGATCACAGAAGAACGTGCTTCCTATTAGTTCGTCACGAGTTAGGATATTAATCAGTTTTCATAATAAGTCATTAGTTATTTATAGAAATTGCAATAATTTTACCGAAACCTCTTAAATTAGGGCTGGCGTTATTTAAAATCCACATAACGGTATTCGGTGTTTGCTTCAATACCGATTTTATTCGATATAATGACGTTTCGGTAAAGCTTTTGTTTTATTGATCATTTATTATATATATATCTTTTGTATTAAAAATTTTCAAAAAAATGATATCGAATGAAAGGAAAATATCTAAGGTTCAATAAAAAAAAAATTAAGTTGTTTGTCTATATAAAAAAATTATATTAATTTGTTAATTTTAAAAAAAGTTATGGTAGTTTTAAGAAAAGAGTAAAAAAAAAATGACAAAATTTAGCGATTTGAAAATTTGTAATTTTTTTGGAAATATCCCCTATTTACGGGAAACGAGCGATTTTTTTTCAAGGGTAATGTCTTCGACTAGATACGATTTGTGATCTTTTGACGTATCGTTGAAAGAAATCAGTTCGGTGTTAGTTTTAGACTATTGACTAACTTGCACTCATATCCGAGTCCAATTTTACACCACACACACTCAAACTAATTTTTGTAGTTATAGAACTTACACTTGCCATCTTGATGGCACAGCACACGTTGGACAGCTTTATTTACTTAAAACCAATATTTCATAGCTCATTACTTCCGTTTTCATCGCTTTTCATTAAGTTTCTTTTATCTTATTAAAAACTGGGAAAAATTGTCCGTTAGTAATCTTTGTATATTGTTCTCCTGTAAATATAATATCTAACGACATATTTGAACACTATTTTACCATTCTTGGTATTTAATTTATTACTGAGGATGCCTTTAATGCTAAACATCCTAACTGAAGTAACTGTACAGTAAATAGTAGAGGTAGAGTTCTTAAAAACGTTTTAACTAAAAATAAACACTAGGTGCAACCTTTGCAAAGTCCTAGATATTGGCTTGCACATCAAAACAGACTTTCGATATTTTTATAATCAAAATATCTAACTCGGTAATCATTTGTGTAGACAATCTACACGCATACATCATATCACACTTTTGTTCTACTTGAACTTGGTATTGGCTCAACTCAAACTTAATGATAGTGTCAATTGGACTTAAACCTACGGATATATTAAAAATATGTAGATGAAGCTGACAAAGTGATCAAGTCATCATTTACCACTTTAAATCAACAAGCTGTTATTAAAGCAACAAAAGCGTCTGCCTCTTCGCCTATTAAAAATTAATTACCAGTACACTTAAAACAACCACTTCAAGAAAAATTAGATCGATCGATTAGATCCCAATGTAAACGCTTTAGATATCCAGCTGATAATGCCAAATTAAATTTTCTTAAAAATAAACTAAGCAGAAAATTCTCCAAAACTACAAAAATTAATATTTTGATTCTTATTTGTCAAAATTATCAACTCAAGACTCATAATCATAGAAAGCTAGAAAAAAGCTAATGCAACAAAGTCAATCATATCCTCTAAAAATATCAGACCACATTATCTTTTATTTTTAAAGTCTACTCACACTATCATATTTTCCTAAAAATCTATCATTGTCCTCATACTCAACCCTCACAAACACGCTGAGTATGTCTCTTTTTATCGCTCTACAGTCTTCTACCTACTTAAAAATGTTTGAAAAAGTTCTGTTAAAAAAAAAACTTCTTTAACAACGAAACACAACATCATTCCAATCCATGAGTTCGACTTCAGATCCAAACATTTTTTTCCATCAACTTCACTGATTATATTTCAATTAGCCTAGAAAAAAGAACAGTACTATGTTGCTGTTCAACTTGATGTAGCTCAGGCTTTTATTAAAGACTAACGTAAAATAGGTCTTTTCAAACTAAAAAAATTCCTAATTACAAGTCCCACTTAACAAACCGTACATTTGCTGTTAGAGAAAACAACGACTACTCCCTAAATTACAATATTGAAGTTGGTGTCCCACAATGTAGCGATATATCTACTTTCTTGTATTCTGTCTTCGCCCATGATACGCCTAAATCCTAGGAACTTATGCTGATGTTACCATCTTATTAACATCAAACATTGATCCAGCAATGGTTTCTACAAATCATCAAAACCATCTTGATATGATACTACAACCCCCTTTATTTTTGTCATGAGAATTAAATAATAGCTTATCTTTTAAGTTAAATTTGAATAATAAATGTTTTCAATTAAATTCTCTATTTATTACTCTAATTCATAATAATAGTAATTCAGAGCATAATTCTGTTCAACCCGTTATCTGGATTGGGAGTATGAAATCCAGAGTTTGGGTTTATTCAGTTTCATCCACATTAATTAATCAATTAACTTTAAAAGAAGATTAAACTAATTCAATCCCTATTTTAAGTACAACCGGATTACAATTATTAATCTATATTAAATTAATACATTTTTAATGAATTTAATATAATCAGAGACATTGTGTCATCATGAAATCAGTAGGAATAATCTCGTAAGAATAATTTCATTATCATACGGATGGGATGAATTGATTGGATTAAAAAATTCAGATCAATATAGGTTTTGAAAATTAAAAAAATATATATATATATACATATTTGTCTTTCTTATAAAAACTGAAATTATGGTTTTGTGTATGATACTGATTTATTGAATGTGTACAGAATATAAAGTTAAAATAATGACAAAGCTAAATATATTTACCATTGACCGATACACCATAGCTGATTTGTATTCTTCATTCACTTGTTTATTGATAGCTTCTTCAACAGTACTTGGAAAAGAAACTTTTAATGTATTTATACAAATCTTACCTTCTTTATAATTTCGATTATAAATTAGATTTTTGTAAAGACTATTTTTGAAAATCCATAAACTGGGCTTTAAATTAGTGAGTATATAAATCATTTTTAATGGTAATATGGTATGTATTTATAATAACTAAATCACTATGTTCAACAATATACCTAAAAGTTATTATATTATCTATAACTGGTTTACTGATTTAAAATATATACATTAACAAATTTTTATTCACTAATTACATGATTAAAATAATAGCCAGCTACAAAATATAAAATATAATAAATGAAGCTGTTTAAAATCTTGAATATTTAAATTATATATATATAAATAACTTCATTCATAAAAATATTTTTATGATAAATTTTTAATTGAAATAAACTAATTACAACATAAAGATTTTTTATGAAGAAAGTATTAATTATTATTAGTATTAAAAAAATTAAATGACTTCGTAAGTATTCCAAGTGTATGTCAACTATGTTGCTAATAAATAATAAAAAACGTAGTAAAAAATTATTGATAATTATAATCATAATCTAAAATACTTCTTATTTATTTTGTAAATATATGAATATTAAAATTAAATTGTGTAATGAGTAGAAATTATATAACTATAAAAACTAATAAAAGTTGTAAAATAACTAAAATAGTTACTAATGATTTATATTTAAATCAATATTTATAATTACACACAACAAATTTTAAACAGTTATAACTAGTAAAACTTTTTTTATAAAATAATAAAACGTAAAGAAATAAAATATATAGGATAATAGAAAAATATTAAAAATCACTTTACATTTAATAGTTTGCAAATTTGAGTTGTAGCATAAAGGTCAGATTCAAAACATTTTTGACATATAGAACCAATATTCCATGTCGGCTTTAATGATGGTAACACCATAAATTTCTTATCAAGTTTTCGAGTCTTATATTTTCTATTTAATACGCCTATCATAAATTTAAAGTCTATCGCAGTAATAGAAATATTTTGAATAATCTGAAATAAAAAAAATTTTTTTTAATCTTGCTGGCATTTTGTAACTTAATCACTTAAAATTTTGTTAAACAATAATAATTGCACAAAAAGTTATTATCCCTGTAAAAATCATTAAAGTTTATTCTGAATGAAAAAAGGTAAGAGAAGGTTTTCATGAATGAACTAAATCGTATTGATAGTCAATTATTCATATAATTCAATTTAACACTTGAATAGATAAAAATATATAATTATTTTAATTAAATAATTTTAAATATCTTTATTTAGAAAAATACTATTTATTGAAAATTATACTAAAATTACTTTTTTCTTTTCTGGATCTTGCATGGCAATCCAAAGCCAAGTAGCAATTGAACAATACAATTTACTAGCACCGATTTTTCCACAGCTTGTCTTCATCATTTTAATTAATTCTTTTATCATGTCAGCTCTAATTGTTTTCTGTAGAAGAAATAAATTAATAAATTATATTATTTAAAAATTAATAAAAAAATTACCCTCCAAATATGCCAAGAAGTTTCATGGTAACGCAATAAATTAGTAAGTACGCGTATAGCAGGTTCTCTAGCTTCTATGCTAGGTTGAGATTGATTGGAATATTGTAGAAAATGAAAAATATAATCAACAATTGTACCTTCAGCTGTTTTAATACACAGCTCTTTTGAAAGTGATGTACACAATTCTAAAAAAATTTATGAAGTTTAAGTTCAATAATTCTATACTATAATCATTAAGTCGTATTTTGTTACCAAGAGTCCAGAAAACAGCAGCTAGCTCTTTATATGAATATTCATTCCGTTTTTGTTTTCTCAGAACATCTTCCACATCATGATGTCGTCTACCTAGTGTTAAAGCTCCTCGTTTAGGAAAACGAATTGTTTCTCTTCTACAATTGTATTTTTTACGTATACAATAACCTCTCCAAGCTGACTAAAATTATAAAAAAAAAATTATTGAGTTACTCACTATTATTTAAAAAGAATCTTCAGTACTATTTTTAAATTATTATTTATTTATTTGTGTACCTGAATAATGGTGGCGGCATAGGATAGTTTTTCAATTTGTAGTTTGTTAATGAGTTGTGGAAAGTTCTTTCTAACCAAAAATCCACGAATAGCCGCCTGAATTTTAACAGCAGCAACATTCTTTTTCTGGAAGCACTTACGGATTAACACATTTCTAGTCCAATTTTGCAATTTGATAGTAGCTCGCATTTCAATTTCCGTTTTAACAAGAAATGCATGGGCTGCTAACCACTTTTTACACTACATGTCATAAAAAATAATTTTGCCACTATTTTTTTTCAATTTTATATATTATAAAGCTATTTACTTATTAAATGATAGAAATTAAAAAGAAGTGTAACTATCCCACAAAGAAGTTAATATAAGATCATGCGAGCTACTTTCATGAAACTAGGTTAAAAACCAGAATTTTTAATATTACAACGTACCTCTTGTTCCTCAATAACATTGTTCTGATAAGATTCTAAAGTAATCTTTATTTCTGGCCATTGTTTTCGAACTAAGTATCCTCTAGTAAGCGACTGTAGGACAATAATAGATTTTATCATGGAAGAATAGTTAGATTTTTGAATTTTCATTGCTTTTTGAGCTCTAAAATGCCTTTGGACAGTAACAACACTATCTTTGAGTAACAAATATTCTCTTTCATGTTGTTTCATTAGAACATTAGCACGGTATAAAGATTGAATTTTCATAACACTTTTTCTTAGTTCCAAGTACTTTATTCTATCTTTAGTAGATGGTAAGGATCTCCGAAGAAATTTTTTAATTTTATTACTAGCATTCACTAGCTTTGTTTTTTCAACCAGTAGATTACACTTAGTTTCAGGCCAATTTTTACGCACTAAATATCCACGTATTAATGATTGTAATTTTATTGTCATAGTTTTAGTTTTAATATATATTTGCTTTTGCAGTTTCATAGCCTGATTGGCTCTAAACTTTTTCTGAATAATAACAACAGAACTTTTTAACAATGTGTATTCCTTTAATTGTTTTTTCATCCTATATTGTTTTTGTATCACAATTGTAAATTTTTTTAATTTTGTGAAATATTTATATTCATTTGTAAGAGGAAGATTTTTCCTTAACGCTTTTTTGATAATGTTACTACATTTAGCTAAATGTTGTCTATTGATTTCTAATTTTTCTTTTATAACTGGCCATTGTTTTCTAAATATATAACCTCTTGCATAACTTTGAATTTGAACTATGTTTACTAGTAACAGTAAATATATTTTTCTTTGTTGTTTCATAGCACAGTTAGCTCTATATCTTTGTTGTACAACAATTGCAGCGTGTTTAAGAGTTAAATATTGATTTCTTTGTTTTTTCATCATGAAATTAGTCCTAAAACGTCTCTGAATGCATATTGTAAAATGTGTCAATTTCTGATAGTGTATTCTCTCTTTAGTAGATGGTAAGGATCTCCGAAGAAATTTTTTAATTTTATTACTAGCATTCACTAGCTTTGTTTTTTCAACCAGTAGATTACACTTAGTTTCAGGCCAATTTTTACGCACTAAATATCCACGTATTAATGATTGTAATTTTATTGTCATAGTTTTAGTTTTAATATATATTTGCTTTTGCAGTTTCATAGCCTGATTGGCTCTAAACTTTTTCTGAATAATAACAACAGAACTTTTTAACAATGTGTATTCCTTTAATTGTTTTTTCATCCTATATTGTTTTTGTATCACAATTGTAAATTTTTTTAATTTTGTGAAATATTTATATTCATTTGTAAGAGGAAGATTTTTCCTTAACGCTTTTTTGATAATGTTACTACATTTAGCTAAATGTTGTCTATTGATTTCTAATTTTTCTTTTATAACTGGCCATTGTTTTCTAAATATATAACCTCTTGCATAACTTTGAATTTGAACTATGTTTACTAGTAACAGTAAATATATTTTTCTTTGTTGTTTCATAGCACAGTTAGCTCTATATCTTTGTTGTACAACAATTGCAGCGTGTTTAAGAGTTAAATATTGATTTATTTGTTGTTTCATAGCACAGTTAGCTCTATATCTTTGTTGTACAACAATTGCAGTGTGTTTAAGAATTAAATATTGTTTTCTTTGTTTTTTCATCATGAAATTATTTCTAAAACGTCTCTGAATACATATTGTAAAATGTGTCAATTTCTGATAATTAATTCTTTCATCAGTAAATGGTAAGTTCTTTCTTAAAACTCGTTTTATTACATTAATAGCGTTAGTTCTTTTTTGTTTTTCCTGATTTAGATTATATTTAATCATAAGCCAATTTTTTCTTATAAGAAAACCACGAAAAACTTTTTGAATGATAATTACAGAGAGTTTTGTTTTTAAGTAAAATTCTTTAGCTTTTTTCATAGCAATGTAAGCTCTAAATTTACTTTGTATAAATATAGTAGTTCTTCTTAAAATAATGAAATTTTTTCTTTCTTCAGTTAGAAATTTTAATTTTTTTTGTAAATAACGTTTTATAGTAGTAGAAGCCATATGTAATTTTTCTCTATTACTTACTAATTGAGGCCTAAGAATTGACCACTTTTTTCTTGTTATAAATCCACGAGCATGTGACTGTATTATGATAGCAGCCATGTGACGTTTAGCAATTCGTTTTGCTCTTATTCTTTTTAAAATGACCAATTTTAAACTACTGTTACGCCACCAATTTTGGATTTTTTCAGCAGCTTTATTATATTTTGGAGTTAGATATTTATAAATTATTTGCCAAAAAAGAGACAGAATTTTTTCTCTATGGCCATTAACAATATCTCGAGTACTTATATTACCTTCAATTGTTATGTGTTGTAAAATTCTTTGTATCGCTAAATTTACATTATGAATTTTTTGTAGTTTTGAAATAGCTGGTAAACGTAATTTTTGTGATAATGGATCACCTTTAAATAAAATTTCCACTACTTTGGTAATTCTAGTACCATCTCGTAAATCATTCAAAGATTTAACAGCATAATTAACCTCATCTAAATGTGTTTGTTTATGAGTTAAAATATAACCAATGTTACGTAGACGACGAACTATATCACCGTGAGCTGTTACCAGATCAGCACAGAATGCCATAAGAAAATCATAACTGCTCTAAATAAATATTTATAGGTATTTAAGTATATTATAAATATGTATTTAAATTATTAGTACTTTGTAAGGTGAATCCAGTTTAAATAAACATGGGTTATGCCGTATTAAATGTTGTTCTTTCGCACAATCCAAAAAATATATGAGCATGAGTATTTTACGCAAAATAAACTTTTTCATGGCAATCTGGAATTTAAAAATAAATTTAAATCAGTAGGTTTTTAAATAAATTTCATAAAAATAATACTTACATTGAATGATGGAAGATTAACTTGAAGAACAGTGGTTTTGGTAAATTTTTTCTTCACATAATCATTATTAAATAAATTTTTCCGAATAAACCATCCTACTCCATCTAAATCAGTTGAACCTACTTTAACAGGTACAATTTGTCCATATATAGCTTCCAAACCAATACGAAACCATAAAGGGTTATAACATTTGAGTAAATCAATTATCTTTTTTTTTAAACCTGTAAAGTATAGAATCTTAGAACTAAAATATTGTTAAATTTTAATTTAGGATAATAAAAATTATGTTCAAAAAATAAACTTATGATTTATACTAATTTATATTTTTACTATATTCTTATTTAACTAGGCATACTCAAATCTAAATGAATTTGACGATCATCTCTCACTGTAATTAGATCTTTCTCAATTGAAATTGTTAATTTTGATAATACAGTTGCTATTCTTTGAGAAGTACAAAGATTTGATGTAGCTTTTCGTAAAGCACTCCATTGTTGAGGAGATTGTCTATAAATTTGTGCAACAAATAAATCTTTTTGCGTTGCCAATTGCATAGGTTTATTTTTATGAGAATCTTTAGATGCTTCTACCCAAGCCATAGCAGCTTGCTCTAAATCACCAGAATGATCTTCATCTACTAAATTTTCTGTTGGTGTTAAAAGAGCATTAAGCCAACGAATCATATCAGATTCTTGACGATTCAGCCATTCAGTTTCATAATATTGGGACCTAAATTATATATAACATTTTTAAATTGTTTATTATAATATTATTAGCATAATAGTACAATAATCAGTCTTGGGTAATATTCTGAATACACTATTCCAATTATTGTATTTTGATTATTTTTTTAGTATTCCAAATACTATTTCAAATAAATTTTTTTTTAATATTCAGAACAGTATTCCAAATCATCTAAAAAATTCTATTATTCCTAGAATTAAGAAATACTTCAACAAAATGTTATTTTTGGTTTTATCATCACTTGTAAATTTCTAATACAGATTAAATAAAGAGATAATAGGTCTTATAATTGAGTGAACGATTATATTATTGTTTAATAAATGTTAGAATCGATAAATGACATTTAGATAAATGGTAATGCGAGTTTTTTCTAGAGATAAAGGTGGATAATCATTAGTGATGGGAAATATCGAATAGTAAAAATATTCGATAGTTACACAATATATTCGAATAGTTTATGCTAAAAATAAACTATTCGGTTGTATAAACACAATTTGAATAGTTATACGATAGTTTAAAATATTTGAAAATGCCCATTACTAATTTTTACTATTATTAATTGTATAATAATTTATTTATAAGTATTCGTTAATTATCTTCTTATTATAATTAAGTATACTTAATAAAAATTTTAGGTAGAACTAATCAAATATTTTTTAAAACCATTCGGTAGCCCATTCAAATAGTTTATGCTAAAAATAAACTATTCGGTTGTATAAAAACTATTCGAATAATTATTCGATAGTTTTAAATATTCGAAAATGCCCATCACTAATAATCATCCAATAATGATTGTATGCAGTCAGTCTATCAATGTTATTCTATACATGTTTTTTTCTATTACTTTAATATATTACTTAACTGAACATCATTCCATAAAATCACAAACAATTTTAACTGTGTATTTATTTACTGTATTTAGTTTAACAGAAAATATTTATTTTAAAACTTTTTAGACACAATACAAATAAATGTGGAAAGATTATTCTCTTATGGAAAATGATAAAACTGTTCAAATCAATTAATTAAAAAGACCTATTGAAAATAATGAAACTACATTTGAAAAGCTCATTTTAGATATTACATTGAATAGGAAAACAATTCTTTCACAAGATTTAAAAAATATATTATTTTATTCAAGAACTAACATTTTTCCTGGAATATATTAATAAATTTGGTTTGAATATCTGTTTATCAAAACTAATTTTGTGTTAACATTTCCAATACATTTTCATATATTTATAACAACTAACTCATTAACATATAAATATGTGAAAGAATAAGATCTATGCGTTAAATTGAGATATATATAGATTTTGCTTCTTTTATAATTTATTAAGTGTATTTTTTTAAGCAAGCCTAATAACAGTGGTTTGGATAAGCATTAAATAAAAAAATATGTCTGGCATCCATCATGCGCATAAATAATATCATCAGATGAAAACTACTGGCTAAATTTTGTTCTATTGAGTTAATTTTTAACAAATAAATAAATAAATCAACTTATATTTAATTATCAAAATCAATTAATCCAAAAAGGCAAGTGATAAATTAATTTTTGTGATTTAAGTATCAATTTACATTGTATAAATTTCACAATTTTCGTTTTAGATAATAAATTTCATTTAATCCATTTTAAGAATTATTTTTGTAGAATTTTTGTACCTCGATATTTTCTATTTACTATAAATACTAAACTCTTATGTTTTATTTAAGTTTTTAGTGATAAATTAATTAATTAACTCACATTTTTAAAAATGGATCTTCGGCATTATTATGATACACTAATTCTGGATTTGCCAGACATTTTAAATACTGATCACACTTGTCAAGATTTGGTATTTTCATTCGAGATGCTCTAATTGGACTATTACCTGAGATATTAGACAAATGCAAATAATATAAATATTTGATGTAATAAGATTTAAATATAAATAAAGGATAGTCAGAAATTGAATGATAAAAATCACACCCATATGCAGTGAACCAGAACATTATAAGTATATGATATTTACTTACTATATTGTTTTAGTTTAGTTTTAGTAATTGCAGTTGACTTAGGACTACATTTATAGTAGGGAGAATTCTTAATAGCAAATGATGGTCTTTTGGGTTTAACACCACTGCATGTTACCACTATAAGAAAAAAACAATGTAAACTTAAACAAGAAGAAAAAATTTGACAAAAAGAAATTTATATAAATCAATATTGTAAATTAAAAATTAAATATTATTTCACAACATGAGAATTAGTTTACTTTTTTTTAATGAAAATGAAAATCAGATGTAAATAATATTGATTCTAAATAAATATTCTTGATAGTCTTTTTAATATAATAAATAATTACTTGAACGGTAACTCATATTATAAGATGTTGAACCTGTGTTAATTTTTGTTATACTAGAAAAAGGTGGAGTTAAATTTAATTCTTGGGTAATTTTATCTTTTATGTAAGTAGTACTTGCAGGTTCTTCATCTTCAGCGGTTTTATCATAAACATTTAAAAGATTTACAGATACTCTGGTTGGCTTTCTTTCTTCTGGTGAATATATTTTAGCAACAGTTGAAGTTTCTATTGGCTTAAAACCAAATGAAGAATTTAATGATGTAGATGCTGATGCTCCATCTTGAATATCAAAACTTAATTGTTGTATATCATTATCATTTTGAGTACATTTTGAAGTAGTAAATGGAGACATTATATTTTTAGTATTTTTTAATGGGGTAAAACACAAATCACTAAATGGGGATCGTGTAGATACAATTTTTAAAGGTTTGTCTAATGAATCATCACTCATTGGACTTGAGCTTTTATTCTGAATGTTAAAATGACTATTAAAACAATGATCTTGGCGTTGTGGATCTGGACGTTTAATACTATGTTCAGGGCTCGTTAAGATTGTATCACGTCCTAATATATTTTTTTTGGAAACTGGATAATTTTCTTTTTCACCCACTAAAAATGTTTGTCTTCTAATCTGTGATTGTAGTGAATCTTCTTCATATGTATTATTTGTATGAAAATTAGATTTTACTTCAGGTATTTGATTTGAATTTTCCTTGATGATTTTGTTTTTAATAACAGAATTATTTGCTTGCCCATAATTTACAATTTTTTTTGAAATGTTTGATAATTTTGGTTTTAAATAATTGGAAGCAACAGTCTAAAATAATAAAATAATAAACGACAGTCAATACAAACAAAATCAATAATTATTTTTTTAATTAAAGGCTGTATATTCAAATAAATTAAATTCCAATGAACCTTGGATGTTTTGCCTGGAGGATAAATACAATTTCCTAATATAACAAACTCATATTTCTTGTTACAGTCTTTCTGCTCGATTTTGATCGACTTGCGTATATTTCCATATTGTGATGGATTCCAAGTAATCATAATATCACGGCACTGATTAGGGCCTAATGAAAATTCAAATATATCAAAGTATATTCCATCACTAGAAGGAGGTAACACAAACTGAAAGTGATAAATTAAATAATTAAAAATATTCATTAATTACAATAATGTATTTAATCATAACTAACATTAAAATAGCATCAATACAATAACTTTTAAACCTACAAATTATTTTTTTTTAATTTTTAAAAATTCACTATTTGTAACTATTTCAATAATTAAATAAATTTAAAAATTTTTTAAATAGGTAAATACTTTTGAATAAAAAAAAGATTTAACATCATTTATTAGTTATGAGTTACTTTAAATTTAGGAGTTTGTTTAATTTTATTCTTTCATTTTCAGAGTATTATATTTACATATAAAATAAAGCATCTTCTGTTAGGTTTTATTAATCAACATTGAAAAGATTTTAAGAAATCATTTATTCTTAAAACATTATATTGTTTTTTTGTGCAATCTATAGTTTATTATAATTTTATAGTTTGGCTATTTTATACAGAGGGTGAATCTCAAATTTTAAAAAATCATTTTTAAGATTTATTTACATAAAATATAGCATATTGTATTAGCCTCATTCATTATGTCATCTATATTAAACAACTTGAAGCTTGATTTTATAAGTATATAAAGAAAATAAAATAACATTATTTTCCATTTTGAATTGATAAAAGAATTTATATACTGCCTTGAGTTAATTAGTAAAATAAACTTTATAGTATCTAATATTAGAACTAAACTTTTTAATACTTTCTATATGCTATTCTAGCATTCTTATTATTGTCATTATTCATCTGTAATTAGATCTATGTATAATATTAATAACTTAAATATTGATCAATTTTATTCTTTTATTGATTAGTTTCAAGTATAGTTAAATAATTTAGATAAGAATTGTTAATATTAATAATGTATTTATAACCTTTATGTTTTTATGTTAAAATGTTTAAATAATTTTTATTAATCAAACTAGGTTAATTAATTTATAAATGTAATTTTATTTGGTCAAATGCCATTTGAATAAATAAATAAAACAAAATAATACAATTAATACCTGTCCTGATTTATCAAGTGGATTAACTACTGTCAGACACCTGACTGCTGTTTCTTTAAGTTTAATGTTAGAAAATTCTACTTGGGTTTGTTTTTGAAATGGTGCTAAAATCATTCGATAATTTTCGACATCTTTACAGTCATTAATTTGAGAATTTGTCTTGACGGGAGGTGAAAATTCAACCTGTAAAATTATTGTTCATTTAAGACATATTATAATAAGTGTAAATGGCACAATTATAAATTCATTAATATAATTATTTATTAACAAAAAATGATATGTTTAAGTTTTCATTGTAATTTGTTAACCAATAACAAAATAAAACGTGCAGGGTTAAAAAAACAAAATTACAAAGCCACATTTGATTATAAATTTATTATTACGAATACGTACGACAAATTTAGCCATTTTGAAAGACAGTTGAATAGCTTACTAAACTACATTTACATATAGTCTGTGTTAACTTTTTAATAAGAAAAACCGTTAAGCTTGAATAACAAAGTAATCTCGTTATCAGTATTGTTATATTGTATTATGGAAGGCTGAGTCTTCAACTTAGAACGCAATGAACAAATTTATGTTGTATACAGCAGTGTTGCCACACAAATAATTTAATTACTCTTATACAAAAATAAAAATAATTTTAGATAATGTCAAACTGATTAGCTATTTTGGCGCCTTTCAATATAAACATAATATATCTTAGTATTCGATAAAGGGGATAAATTGAGAATCATACTTATTATGTAAAATTATAATGCGATTTAAAATTTCAATAAAATTATTTATATAAAAGAAATTCAGTTAAAATATTTTTTTCCATTAATATTAATTATTATACAATAAATTTTCAATTAATTGGTTTTAATCTCTAAAAATGTTTAAAGAAAAATCTAGTTTAGTAGACAAGGCTTCAAAACAAAATGATGTGTTATTTAATTTACTGTCGTTAAAACACAAGTTACTGGTTCCTGATCAAATATGTGGAAAATGGTAATTTTTTACTCTTCAATTAATATAACTTGATTTAGCTTACACAATTTAGTCTTACAATGTGTTCATTTAATAAATGATATTTGGATATTTTTTAATAAATTTTATATTGTGTTTATTTAAATTAATTAAACCTTAATTTGAAAAAAATTAATTAATTTTTTTCAAATATAAATAGTAAATTTGCTTGTACCAAATGTTAATGTCAACAAGAAAACTAAAAAATCTTTATAAAGATTCATCTTTATAGTCCTATTAATCTAAGTTTTTATTTTATAGAAAAAACTTTTCAACTTTTTTCATTTAAAATTTTTCAATTATCACACTATACACAAGTAATTTATGCTGAGA
This sequence comes from Daktulosphaira vitifoliae, assembly GCF_025091365.1. Lineage (NCBI taxonomy): Eukaryota > Metazoa > Arthropoda > Insecta > Hemiptera > Phylloxeridae > Daktulosphaira > Daktulosphaira vitifoliae. Next base: position 44,120,196 of record NW_026099573.1, read on the forward strand.
AGGTATTAATTTTACCATGATGTGTTTTTTTGTGTCTGTTGCCATTTTTTCTCACTTCTCACTAGAGCTATTTATTTTAATAATACAATAATTGTATTATTATTAATTATTAATAAATAATAATACAATAATTGTATTATTATTAATTATTAATAAATCAACATAATTTTTTTTAATATAAAAACCTTAAGTAATTCCCTTTTATTTGAAATAATATTTTTGAAAAATTGACTCTTTACCTGCCCACAAGAAGTAATTCAAAATAATAACTTTTTTACAAAATTCAACTTTTTCAACTTAAGTTTTGAAAATGTTCCGGAAATAATGCGTCTTTTAAACATATGTCAAATTAAAGCTTATGTTACGTACGATGAATTAAAAAAAAAAAATTTGTCCCGACATTTTATCTTCTATGTGCAAACAGCTGCCGTAGTTAAAAAATGCTATTTTTGAGTTAAAATTTTCGTTTTCATATTGCTATAAAATTTCGAAAAATGTATATATCAACACATTTTTTTTTCTAAATACATTATATATACCTCTTTCATTTTCAAGCTCAAAAAAAAAATTTGTCCCGACACCTTTTCTACTATGGAAAAATGATCGTCGAATTTAATAAAAAAATGTAATTTTTATGTAAAAATCACTGTTTAACATAAAATATTTTAATACTTAAAACTGCCATAACTTTTTAATAAATGAACAAATTAAAATAATTTTTTTTTTAAATCTGACAACCAGGCCACAGGGGAAATTCAAAAAAACAACTTTTGCCCACAAGTTAAGATTTTTCAATTTAATTTTTAAAAATGTTCCAGAAATATTGACACTTATTTAATCTTAAATTAAAGCTTATATTATATAATTTACTATGAAAAAAAAAAATTCGTAATATAGATTTTTTTTTTATGAAAATAGCTACTGTATTCAGAAATATGCTCATTTTTTGTTAAAATTCTAGGTTTTGTATTTTATTATATTTTAAAATATCTTACAAGGGGAATACACTGACTTTCATGATTATTATATAAATTAATTGACATAGTATAAAATTCATAGGACATAAAAAGTTAAACTTATTTAAATTTTTTTGTTTATTTAAAGTCGAAAAAATAACTTTAAAATTTGAGTTAGCATAAATTACCAATTTTATCAAAAGTAAAGTAACGAATAGTTTCCGACTAGGTAACACTTGTGTCTTTCACACTTAGGGTATGAGGTTCGAATCTGCCTATAACAATTAATATTTTGCATTTTTTTTTAGTTAGAAAAAAATGTTCAAATAATTTGATTTTTATCTCATTTAGATTCAATAACTTCAATAAATATCAAGGACACGATCACTGTAGTCTCTTCCCGCGAGAAGAAATTTCTTATTCATGTTAATGTTATTTTACTATGTGGTTTCTTTGTGGCTGAGATTTATTTTTCCAACCGTCAATTAACTTACTTTTTTCAACGACATGTTAAATGATTGCAATTTAGTTGAAGATATTACCCTCAAAAATTGGAAAAAAATCCCTGTATCAAATAAAAAGTAGCTTAAACAGCTTTATCTATACAAACAATTATAATCATTAATTTATAATATTTTTAAAGTATTTATTGTCAAATTCAATTTGATATGATAAAAGTATCAACTGCAAAAGTAAATTATTTTACTTTGTAATTTATTAATTTTTAACTTTATTTGTCTGTGCTACTACCAGTGTATAACATTTCAAATTTTTTTGTAACATGTTAATGTATAAATCATAAATCTAAAAAAAAAAATGATTTTTAGTATCAACTGAATTCAACAATCGATTTTTACAATTATAATCAAATTTTATAATACGCTCAATTGAGTGAATATTATTAACAATTTTTTTTTTTATTAGTTTTTTTAGTTAAAGTAAATCATTAAAATTAATTCAGTTCTGTATGTCTCAATTGTAGAACCTTTTTAAACACCAAAAGTTAATTATAAATAATTACTATGATTTATATTTAAGTGATTTATTACAGTAAAAATGCAAAAACAAAATAGAGCTTTTCTGATCAATTTATTGTGAATAGTAATCATAAAATTTCCTGACTGCATATTAATCCTAACAATACAATTTTTTTCTATTTAATGATGGCAATTTCAAACTTGCAAGTAGAGCTAAAAGTTATGGTTTAATTAATTTTTTTTATTATAAACTTTCCCAAAAAACAGCTTAAAAGAAATTTAAAAGAGTTCTTTTAAGAGGATAGAAAAAAATGTCATGTTATCATCATCATTAATAATTTGTTTAAGTAATTTTAAATTTAAAACAATTGTTTTGAAAAGTGTAATTATTTTTTTTAACATCTTTCATTCAATTATAATAGAGTAAAAACATTTTACTATGAAAATTTCAGCATTTTTGAAAATGATTATAAAACTTTAAAAAAAAAAAACCTAGCTAAGCTAGGACACCTTAATTATGATCCTCTAAATTTATTTTTAATAAAAATAGTCAATTTTTCAAGAGCAGAGCCAATAATTATGTTTTTTAATATACAGAGTGATCCAAATATGTACACATTATAATATTGAATATGAAGAGTACAATTTTTTTCTATTTAATGAAGGCAATTTCAAACTTGCAAGTTGAGCTAATAGTTAATGTAGTAAATTAATTTTTTTTTATTATAAATTTTCACTTTTAAGGACACAAAAAAGTATATTAAAAGTAATAACTTTTAACATATTAAAAATCAAAATCAATAATAATTTGGAAACAATTATAAAATTGATATAATATATAATTAAAAAATTGATTATAATATATTATATTTTTGAATCTAAGAATTATTAATCATGTTATAAATAAGAAAATAGGAGTTCATTTTGCTTTTGTAATTATCCACTAATTTCTTAGAATAAAACACTATCTATCGATTTGCATCAAAGCATTTCTTATGATAGTGATTTTAATCACTGTCAGATTAAATCTATACTGGAGCCAACTAGGCCACGTCCTTGCTATACTGTGTTTGTTTTTAATTCAGCTGTATAAATTATTGATTTATTATGATTGATAGTAAAAAACCAGCCAAAGATTGGATAATTATTGGTGTTTGTCATGATCTAATTTGTCAAGAATGTATTGACATTAAAAATAATACTTCTTATTGTCCAGCATGTAATAAAGTTTTTGATGTAGAAAAACATGTTACTTCAAATCAGGAAATGAAAATAGCATATTCGCAAATGGAAGAATTTGTATGGAAGGTATTAGCCTTAGAGTAAGCAAATTCACTGAAAAGTTATTCAATATTAATTTTCCAACATGCATATTTTATATTAGTATAATATTTTAGAAAAGGAACATTAGATAATGAAAATGAATTTAAAATTGAACAGAATAACAGGTAAATATTTACAACTTATTAATGTGATTTAATTTCTTTTATTTAATTCTATTAATCCTAAATGTTTTTTAAATCAGAAAATACTAAAAGTAATATCCAAAAACTAAATAAATAAATAAATAAAAATGTAAATTAAATAGGCTATAATAGTTGTAATTTATGCATGTAATAGTCTTTCTTAAGTTAAATAGCTATTTATTGTATATCTATAATTTATACTCAATAACTTTCTGTAATTTTATATAATGAAATATTATTATTAAAAAAATAATAATATTAATTCTATTATATTATATTGTAATATGACTAATAGGTTGAAAGTTGTAAGTCCACTTAAAATCATTCTTTTATTTTATTAGATAAATATATGTCAATTATCATCTTATACATTGTATATATATATATCATATGTATGGTGATTGACTAGGCCTCACGCAATGCCTTTTTTTTTCCTCGACCGGCTTATTGTGAGCCGCCCTGGAACTGCTGTTAGACATTACTTCAGGGCGGCCCATGTCATCTTAATAATTCACACCACCACGTTGTGAATCAGCCCGAACTTAATCAAGAGCTGATTCGCAATGTGGTGTGGCCCTCTCCTGTTAACCGGATCCCAGAGTGGGAACCGTTAGGGAGGACTGCCAAAATAACTCAAAAACAAAACAAGAACCTATGGCCTCAGGTCCTCCTGTGCCGGGCGGCGTGGCTGCCTCTGTCTCGGGCGTTCCGCTTCCTCCTACTTTAATAAGATACCCGATCCCTCGGGTTCGAGGGATCGGCCGCGTTCTTGGCGGAGCTCATGCCCGGCAGCGCGTTCCATGGCGAGCAGTGACAACAGGATACCCGCCGCCACTCCGGACACCGTTCGGTACGCCGAAACTGTCCAGATCGTTGCCCGCCTCAGGCCTCACGCAATACCTTCAAAAATACAAAATAGTTGACAATTTTTTTTTTCAAATATTTATAAGTTTTTATATGCTTTATTAAAAAAAAATCTTGTTCTTTCCCCTCTTCATATCTCTCTATTGCATAAATTAAAAATTTTACGTTGAAAATATTGTATTCTAGAATAATTCCAATAGTTATTACTTGTTGGACATGAAATTTAAAGTAACTTTGGTAAACATGTATTATGTATTTTCAATGAAGGGTTAAATCTATATCAATTTGAGCTTTTTTATTAAAACCTACAAATTTATTAGTTATAATATTAAAAAATGATCAATTTAGGAATATTACTGATTTATAACAATCTTTGTACCTATGTTCGAGGAGGAATGTAACTGAGAGATTTCTAATTATAAAAATATCAATACTCCTGCCTCACTTCAAGCCTTCATTTTGAAATGCTAATATCTCGAAAAATACTGATTCAAAGCTTGTTCTCTATCAGTCCTTTTAACTAGATGATTTTATATTTTATATTACAAGAGTCCTACGTAATAGAATAATTATTTTATGAAAATAAAGACTTATATTTTTAAATGTAATTTAATTGTAATTTTTTTACTGATAGGATTGTCAATTTAAATAATGATGATACTAAAAATACTTCAATTGCTGAACCAAATTCTAATAGAACTGAAAAACAATTTATAGTAGAACCTTCTATCCAACCATTTTCACCTAAAATACTATTTGATGATTCTCCAGAAAAATTTAAACCAAAATGTTTAAATTTTAATAATGAAGTAGCTGTAATACGTGTTGATCTAATTAGTCTAATATGAAGATTATTTAAAAATATATGTTAATTATTTTTAGATGAAAACCCCAGAAAAAAAAAAGACAAAACTAAAAATTTCAAAAAATATTAAAATGAATAATTCTGCATGCATTAATAGTAAAAAAATTTCTAATAGCGTAGAAACAAATTTGTCAAGAGACAAAGAAAATACTAAAAACTCTATAGAAGAAGATGTAATTGAAGGAACACCAGAAAAATCTTCTGAAATGTAAGATATTTGCATTTGAAAACGGGTAATTAATTATATGTTAAATGACAACAATATTAAATTAAAATTAATGTAATAATTTTTCAATTTCAATTGTAAATTGAGCTCTTTTAAAACTAAAAATATAGAGCAGTGAAAAATATTTTTTATAAACTTTTTTTACTTTCTAACTATTACAATAGCAACCTTATGTGTAATAGGGGCATATTTCCTCTATACAGGTAATGTTGGACCTACATTTAAGCTATAAAATATGTGAATAGGCAGAATCAAAACTCACATTTAAAAAAAAGATTTTACCAAACAAAAAAATTTTATATATGATTTTATAAAGTGTTACTAACAACAATATTATTTTTATTTTAGTTAAAATTTGTATAATTTTTTTTTTAGACAATCATCATGTTCTCATAAATCTCATTCATCTAAGAAATCTAGAAATAAATTGATGGTTTTATCTTATAGTAATTTGGATACTGAAAATGAATTAAATGTTTTAAGAAATTTTATGAGTATATTCAATATTTTTATTAATCCTTCATGGGATGATAATATTACTCATTTAGTTGTGAAAACAAATGATGATGGTACTAGTCCTCGTACAAAAAAGTGTATGAATGCCTTATTATCTAATCGTGCTATTGTAACCCTTAAATGGGTTGAAGATTGTGTAAATACTAAAACATTATTGCCAGAGGTAAAAAAAAAAAGTTAATTTTTAGAAAACCTGTTCATTTTTTAAAGTATTTCAGGTTAATTATATGCCTCTTGAGATGTCAGGTGAACCATCCCCAATGATATCATGGCGTGTTGGCAGAGGGATTATTGATTCTCCTATGACATGGGCAAATGACTGCATAATTTTTGTTCATAACTCTATTGAATCAAATGATGATTATAAAGATATTTTAGTAAGATTCATTTTTATACAAATACTAGATAATTTTAAATATAAGGATAAAAACATTACTTTTTTTGTTTTAGAACTGGATTAAAAAGGCTGGATTTATTTTGACTGATAGTGTAGATAAAATAAATGATACATACAGCATAAGAGTTGTATTAGCTGATATTGTATTTATTGAAGGCAAAGGTGTTGGATTGCCTAGTGAAGAAACTATAATGGGTAATATTTTTACTAGAGATTTGTGTAGGTCAAGTTAGCTCAATCTGTAGTTTTGAAAATTAAATGGGTTTAATACAAAATTATTAAGAAAAAAATATCAAAAAAATTAATCTTTTAGGATTTTTAGATATTCATAATATATTAGTTGATTACAAATATTTTAAAAATTTAAATAAAACTCAATGAAAAGTACAACAATTTTTTGATGTTTTAATTCTTAAATTTTTGTCTAGATAATAGTTTAAATTTTATTTTTAATATTCTTAAGAAATATGTTCTTTTAAAGTGGATTAGCTAATTACATTTTTTTAGGCCCTTGAACCTAGTATAAAACTTATACTAAATCCAACTTTTATATTTTTAACTTGGTTGTTTATAAATAAAAAATGAATTTCAGGTTGGATTATCAATAACAAAGTAGTAACAATTTATTGGGATTGGATGTTGGAGTGTTTGTTTAGATATAGATTCATCAAATTTGAAACAAAATACCAAATTTTTCCATTAACACCTTATATGGTAGAACAAGCTGAAATGTCTCAATTTTTATTTGAGTTTGATGATTTTTGATTTATATGGTTTATCTATATAACACAAGATTTATTATATATATATAATTGAATAACCATTAAAATTCAATTATGGAAATATATACATTAAACATAATTATATAAACTATTTTTGTTAAGTCAGAAAAAATTATTTTTAATTTTGAAAATTTTCAGAATTTTAACTACAGATACTTATGTAAGTAAACATGTCAATTGTTCAATTAAACAATGTAAAATAATTATATTGCACCTAGTTACTTATCACATTATATGACTTGTTGAGTAATAAGCCTCAAATTTTTAGTTACCAAATTAAAATATTTAAAAGAAAATGATTGTTTTAAGTGTTTTTTGATTTAGTAGTATACACAATAATATTACATATATCTAATAACTTTATTGAAAAAAAAAAAAATTAGCAATTTTTAATTATTATAATATGGTGAATCATAGTATATAATAATTGCTTTTAAAAAATATAATTTTTACATAAAATTAGAATGATAAATGTCAAATTTAATACTAACACATCATACAAAAATTTCATTAAATATATTTTAAATGCATAAAACTCATTTCAATAATATGGAGTTAAATTTTATGTTTTTTTATAAAATAAAACTTTAGTTTCTAATTTATTTGTATATGGCACGATTATGAGGCTTTTTTCTTTTATAATTAAAAATTAATATGATTTTACAATTTATATTATGAACATATGTTCCATCTCTTTAATTTTATATTATAATATAAATAGTATAGTTGTATAAATTATATATTATAAAAAAAAAACACAAATATTAAAGAAAAATGAAAGAAAGAATATAAAAGCAAATGTTTAAATATCATAAATGGAATACAAATACAAATTAATTTTTTTATAACTATAAAATTATAATATTTCTAAATAATTAATAGGTGATGTATACTTTCATCTAACATAAAATAACAAAAAGGAAGATTAGTAGATTTATTTAAGGTAATTTTGATTACCATAAAAGTTTTGTATTCTACTAGGATTAAGCTTCCTGAAAATTATGGGTGTGTAGTAATATAATTTCATTGAGTACTGTTAAATTTTTGTTTAGATAATCCATCTAAATTTTTCTAGATAATTAATTAGACATTTACCTACATATAACATATATTCTCCTACATATTTTAACTAAAAAACACTAATTTTAGGAGAAAAAGTTTCATGTATACAGAATAAAGACTTTTAAAATTTTATTTATTATATTATGATAATAACATGAACTACACCAATAAAATTGAACGGATTAGGATTCTTAAGGAGTTTTCAGTGTTTCAAAAAATTATTAAGCTAAACATTTTTTGATGAAATAGCATGATAAAAACAAACAAATTGGAATTTGACTATAAGTGAATTCTAAGTCCATAACATAATGGTATATTAAATAATATCACCTACACTCTAATATTTCATTATATAATAGTTATTTAGAAATAGAATAACATATAGGTATCATTTTCTAAATGATGTACAGTGATAATTAATATATCAGGCTTTATGGCGGACGGAGCATTAAAAAACATTATCTCACTAAAAAATTGGTGCTATCACAAATCTATTGATTAGTTTTTATATATACTTACAATGTCAAATTCTATATATTAGGTAAATATAATTATATCTAACTGCAAATATTAGTAATAAATAAGATATGTTTTTTAGCTTTAACAATACAGCAAATATATTATGGTATATCTACTCGTTTAGCATAATTTATATGTAAAAAAAAAAAAAAACAAATCATTATTACTATAACAGGTAAAAAATGTTTGAACTAATATTAATATATAACAATATCCTCATTTTACATATCAATATTTTGGTTATTACATAATTTTTGAAACTAATATGTTAAAATATAAAATGCTTTTTTTTTTTTAATGATTTTTAATTGTCCAGATGTTTTAAGTATTCCAGGTTAATAGATTTTTATGTTTAATATTCAAATTAAAATATACATTTTTTTGATATAAATTAATTTAAATGTGAAATAACGTTTGAAAGTTACATAATATAGTATAATAGGTATTTTTTAAATTAAGTAAAACAATAAATATTAAATTAGAGAGACCAAATATCATTTGATTGCTTGTTATTAACAATTATATAACACAGCCATTTGACGATTAAAAATTATAAAGATTTTAATAATAAATAATATAAACGAGTTGTATTTTTGGAAAAATTAATTTATTATTTATGGTACAATTTTAGACCATTATAAAATAAAATAATTTTTTTTTTCATTTATATATAGAATTTGTGCCATATAGCATAAAGAATTTTACTAATTAAAATAGTATGTGCATTATTATACAAGACTTATCCCAATGATATAATGGAGTAACAAATTTTTTTATAACATTTTATATAAATAAAGTGATGCACCATTAGTATACTATTTATATAAACAAAAACATGATTTAATATGTACATACAAAATTAATGACTCAAAATCTATCACAAAAGTTTAACAAATAACTATTTAAAGATGTTCTACAATAACTTCTCATACATAAAAAAAAATTAGTTGGTTCTAAATTGTCAACTTAATTACATTATTACTAATTGTAGAAACATTTGGTATATTTTTGGTTTAAAACAATAATAGTTGAGAATATTATTTAAAAAGGGCTAATATACTTTCTCCGCCAAGATCCGCATATTAAAATAAAAAATAGAGATTCAAAATACATTTTAAGACAGTCTCATAATATTAATAAAGAAATAAATTTCAAATAATTAAAAAAATATTTCGGCAAAAAAGTTATGTTAATTATGTGCATTAGACTTTTATAATTAGGTAGTAATGGTCAAAAATTATACTAATTATTAAAAAAAAAATGTATGAATTACAAGATGTTGTATATAAGTTCTTATTCTTAATTAAGCAAATATCTTTCAATGACTTTGTTACTTCAATTAACTGAAAACTAGATAAAAGGATAAAGTTTTTAAAACTCAACACAAACATTTATACTTATGACAAATATTCAGTGTTTAAATAAGCTTTTTCACTCACATCATAAATAATAATTATTATAAAATTAATTGCTTGTATAGAAACTATAAAACATTACAATTAATAATTTTAAGAAAATAAATTTTTTAATATACTAAAAAAAAAAATTCACATAAAATACTCAATGTTATACTAAAATAATTACACACATTTTACATTTCGGAAGACTAATAAATGGAAGTGTATAAATAATATATAAATTAGTATGAAAAATGAATATTATAAAATGATCGGCGGAGAAGTTTAATTATAATAATAATAATAATAAAGAAATTAGTGCAGAGGTACATACACAGGAACAAATAATTCTGTCAAACTGTGTATTAAAACAGTTTCATTAAGATATAATAATGAAAAAAAAATATGTACATTAGCTAAGTCAATTCTTTTTTAAAAATAATTCTATAAGTAAATACTAAATATTTAATATATCATATCAAAGAGTCATGGCCCCTAATTCGCATTATAAAATAATTTTTTAAAAATACACAATTCAGCATTATAAATCTAGTGTTCACTGTAATATAGGTTTATTACACTACAAATAATAAAAGTTTTAGCTGAAATAATATTTTAGAGAATAAAAAAGAAATAACTTATAGTTAAGCAGATAAAAGATGCATTTTAACTTTACAATAGCAGTAATTAACAATATATATTAAATGTATAATTTTTAATTAAAATTTTGTGCAATTTTAAGTTTGAAATTGAATAAATTTAATTTGATAAGACTGTAAGGAATACTAATTCTAATTTCTTATTTTTTAACAGTCTATAAAAGTAACTAAATAAAATAGAATTATATAAAAGGGTGTAAGATTCAATATTATTTTTAATAATTATGAACTTGTTATAGAATAATAGCTAGATGCAAATGGTAAAAATGTATATAATATCACTAGATAATCATCCACAACGACTTAAAATAAAAGTCTATTGCGATACTATAATATCTAAATAATGAAGATAGTAACAAGTTTGTAAACTCAATTATTTCTAATTTTATTAAATCATCAGTCTATTCGAGGATTTTTTGAGATTAGGTCATTTCTATACCATACTACTTGACTAAGTATAGTTATATCTATGATGACTTGAAGTGTACCACACATCCAAAACTGTAGTGGAGCTTTACGACTGACAAAATAACAAGTTTTGAAAGCATCTCCAGTAGTCCAAAGTAATACCATTGTTACACTAACAAAAAATAACTATTACTTAAAAAAATTGAAATGTTATTTAAAATTTTTATATTTCACAAGAACTGAAGGGCTCAGTGCAACAACCAGATAAGTCCAACTTTTTCGAAATTTTTTTTTTTATTTTAAATAAACATGATAACTAATTCAGTACAAAAACGAGTACTATATTCCTATTATTTGTAGAGATATTTAAATTAGAAAAATCATTTAACCATTGTCGTACCAAGCCCTTCAATTTCAAAATGTAAATTCAAATTAAGAGTGACAATGTATAATGTAGTTAATTAATTGTATATTTATATATTATAAATATATTACACTTATAAATCATAAAACTTATAATCAGGATATAAATAAGGAAATAGGAGATCATGTAGCTCTTGAAATAATCAACCAATTTCTTAAAATTAAACACTATCTACAGATTTGCATCGAAGCGTTTTTTATGATAGTGATTTTAATCACTGTCAGATATTATCTATACTATACCCAAATATACCACATGCCTACTGTGCTGATTTTTTTCAACCCTTCAGTGTTAAAAAATCTAAACTTCAGTTTTCATTAATAGGAACCTTTATTTGTAGTTTGATGATATAGTGGAAAAAATTTTTTTTGACAATTTTGTTCTTAAATTTTTTTTTATCTAATCAACTGTTTGCGTTATTAAATTGTTTAACAATTTGGATTTAAAATAGAAATTCCGCATTAGGGCAGAGAACTTCTTGCATTTGTATACTAATTTTACACAAACATAAAAAATTCAGACAACGATTAATCTAAATTTTAAAATTTTTAGTGCATAATTTGAAACTTATTGTAATAGGGTTACAACACTACTATGTTTTTAATTAAAAAATAATCTAATATGACTAATAAGTTGATGTTAGAAGTTTTATAACAGAAAAAATTTTATCTGTTCAATTAAAGATGAAATCGCCCAGGATACATTTTGCTTGTATATACATATTAGATATGCGTTAGAGTAAATAGAACATTAATTTGGGAGGAATATTTAACAAATTTTCCCCTTCTAAAAATATTTTTAAAACAACAATACAAATTTTCCTCATTATAAGGAGGAAATAATTTTAATATTTGATGGTCTAAGTACAAAAAAGATAAGATATTATCTATTCTGTTGTCTAAACTCTTTTAAACCCCCTTTTTGGGCCATTTAGACATGTATTTCTACTTATGACTTTTTATCACATTTAATCATTCATTGAATAAAATTAATTACATAAATTTAATGATTGTGTATTACGTAGTTTCAATTTAATTGTCGAACGACCAACACGTATATTCTGCTGTAATGTGTTAAATTTTCGCGTATTGTGTCAACATATTGTGTAACGAATAATGATTTTGCTTACTACAAAAGTGTTAAGGGTATTAAAATAATTAACTAGGTCAAGTTACCTGAAACTGTTGGTGCCGCTGTTTTTCGTCAGTTGGACTTGTTTGAAAATATAATTATTCAGCCTAACCAAATTTTAATCAATCAAAATATTTTGGTTTAATTACAAAGAGTAAAGGAATCATTAAGAAAAATGGTAATAGAGCTTTAAACCATTGAACAGTTGAGTACTCAACAAGTAAATTAGCATGCAAGCAGCGTACATAATTAATTATGAAAATATTATTAACGATAAATCGACTGTAGCACAGATGCTTCATTTAGTTCACAAAAAAATAGACAGATGAAAGAAATAAAATGTATTCAAAGTGGCCCCAAAAATTTTCAAATAACTGTCTGTGATGTAAAAAATACCAACGATCTAATTTCTAATTTAACTCTCGAAGATGTCATAGATCATAAGCAGTAATTAAAAACTATTTCTAACGACGATATTAAAATTATGACAGGTGACGAGCACCAGTACAAACGTACTTTAAAAGTACTTGAAAAAAAATTAAAAAGTAGCACAGAGAGGTCGCGGCAAAGTATGGACAGTGATTAAAATTACTATCATAAGAAACACGCTTCGATGCAAATCTGATTCTACAATTGAAATATTCAGAATTTATTTAATTTTAATGATTTACTTTAACCAAAACCTAATCAAAAAGTTATTAAAAAGATCTACTCAATTGAGCGTATTGATTATTATTAATTATAAAAATTCATTTTTTTTTTTTAATTTTTTATATAGCAATAAAATTCTTTCCTATTTGAGGGTTCAAACTTCGTACACCAAGCGAAAAAAATATCGAAATTTACTGATTTTAAAAATCGTAATTTTTAGGGGGATTTCCACCATTTATGGAGAACGAGGGAAAAATGTTCAAATTTTGAGGGTAATGTCTTCAACAAAATACGATTTGTGATCTTTTAACGTATCATTGAAAGAAATCGGTTCGGTGAGAGCTGAGAAAAATTGGTAACAGACACAAAAAAAAAAACATTATTGTAAAATTGATACCTTCTCAGCTTTACAACGAAGCTAAAAATCGAGTATCATAAATATCAGTTTAAAACAGAAAAAAATTGTAGTGTTGTAATTAGAGCATTATATATATGCTCTAATTACTTTATTATTTATTAATTAATTGCTGTAATGTGCGAAATTAAAAGACTTAGCAGAAAAACATCATTATGAAAATTATGTACAGTAGAATCTCGCCAATCCGGATTAAATGAGACCGAACTCTAGCCGGATTATCGAAAATCCGGATTAAACGGAAGAACGTTTTTTTAACCTACTAATATATATATTTACAAAAAACACCTTATGTCTTTATACAAATTCAAAATTAATTTTATTTACAATTTTACATTACATAATTTTATTATTATTATATGGTTATATGACAATACAAATTTATTGAAAACTTTTAGAATTTAATTTTAGAAGAAAATAAGACTCACTTGAGAAAATCCGTGATATTTTTTTGTATTAATGAAGAATAAAGTAATTTCACTGTGCGATGACTTAGACGCCTTAAAGTCAGTAGCACAGCAGAAGATGTTTCACTTTGTTTCTCGAAGTAAGTCATCAACTGCTCCAGCATTGCACTGGCTTCACCATGTATCGTGCCTGTTGATTGATCTATACCATTATCTTCATTTTCTGAACTGTCAATTTTTGTGTTTTCAATACATGTATTTACGATGTCATCTTCACTAAGAACCTGATGACTAACATCGGTGTCACTGTTTATCCATTCAGAAATATCATTTTCTTCCACGTCGACACAACCTTTCAACTCTTTAAAAACTTGAATGAAATCAATGTCCTCATTAGAAGTTGTTTCATCTTGTCCATAGTTTTCTGGAGGAATATTAGGCCACATTTTTTCCCAACTTTTTTGAAGTGTTTCTGGCTTAATTTCTTCCCACGCTTTTGCGACTAAATAAAGAATAGTTTTTATTGTTACATTTTTTAAAAGATCCAGAAAGTTAACTAACGGGTTCGCTAATTGTTGCTCTAAAAGAAACATGATCAACTTTTTTTTGTAAAGCCGTTTTGTCGTTTCAATCACACCTTGATCCATTGGTTATATAATGACGTCACGTTAGGCAACAAAAATATCACCAAAATTTCACCATCTCGTAATTCATTTTCACTAGGGTGACACGGAGCGTTGTCTGTAAGCAATACAGCTTTTTCTGGGAGTTTTTTCTGTTTCAAAAATTCCCTTGTTGTAGGCACAAATTTCTAAAAAAAACAATTTTTAAAAATGTTTCCGTTCATCCAAGCAGATTTTTGTGAAGTGTATTGAGCTGGAAGTGCACTCATATTAACGTTTTTGAAAGCTCTAGGCTTAGTTGATTTTCCGATCACCAAAAGTGGAAATTTTAAATCACCAGAAGCGTTAAAGCAAGGAAGTAAAGTTATTCGTTCTTTTTTCACTTTGTGTCCTCTGGCTACAGAATCAAGATTTGAGGCTTATGTTTTTTTTTGGGAGCATTTTGTAGTTTAACCCAGTTTCGTCAGCATTAAATATTTGACAAGGCGTTAGGTTTTGATCGCTAACAAACTTAACAAATTTGTTTTTGAATTCTTCACTTGCAACATTATCACTTGATAAAATTTCACCAATAACACCAAGTTCACGAATGCCATGTCAATTTTTCCATCGTGACAACCATCCTACACTAGCAGTAAATGTAAGATCTCCTTTCAATTTTTGATTAAATTTTATCGCGATAACTTGTAACGTTACACCCGACAACGGAAGGTCCTGTTCACGTTGTTGACAAAACCAAATATAAAAAGCCTCGTCTAAAAGTTCGTTGTTTGGTTTTCTTCACGTGCGTCTGTTACCTAAACTGTCCACGCTCACCATTTTGGCACAAAAATGTTCAATTTCTACTCGATTTTTCTTCCAATCAGAAACGGTTTGTTTACCTACTCCTAACTCTTGTAAAATTGTTGTTAGTAATTTACCAGCATCAATACGAAATAAAGCTAAGAGTTTTTGTTCCATGGCTACTATCACTCTCTTACGTTTAACCTAAGTTGTCATTTTACACCGTTTTTAAAATAAGCGGAGGAAAAAATAAACGTAACGGTCGACACGAGTACACAATCACCACTAAACGAAACAATATCACAATATGTAATCGAAACTATCATATCTTACCGAATATTTCGTAGAGGTACCTACATATATGTATCTACAATTATGCTATACAATCAACATTGATATAAATAATATTTATGTGTATGTATAGATACATTATAAAGGAGTACTTAAGTACGAAATATATATTGTCCGGATAAGCGATGACCAGATTAGCAAGACTTTACTGTAATTAACATTTAAATAAGGAAAAAATTAAATCCTAATGATAAAAATAGTGAAAACAAAAAGAATAAAATTACCCTTATTTTTTTTAGACCTTGTACAACATGATAATAAATATATGTACGACATAAATAATTTATGTTATCATAAAATAAAAATAGAACTCCGAAAAAAAAAAAGTGTGCCTCAGTGTAAAAATAGTCAGTCTTTTAGACACACTCAAAACTATTGTTATAAAAACTATCTGTATAAAATATGGTAAAGATCTTCATAAAACTGAAGATTGCTAAAGATCGAAATGTGCCAATAGTGGAGAAGCCCACACAGCAAATTGGAAAGGCTGTTTAGTCTATAAATGAGCACAAATAAGAACACATCTGCGTTACAACGTTTTCAGAAGAAACGGATGAAAACTGTAACATTAATTGTTTTATATGCAAAAATAGAGTATAGTTTCTATAAAAATAAAATATAACAAAATTCTAAATAAACCTGAAAAATAGAATTGGTGAGCTAGAAAGTGATCATTATAAGTCTAAAAATAATAACAAAAAGAAGAAATAAATTGTACATTGCGAATGATAGCTAGGACGCCAACGGGCTAAAATAGCAAAAACAAGAATTTGAGAAGTTCTTAATTAATGAGAGCATTGACATAGCCCTTATTTGAGAAATAAATTTTTCCTGTATACTTTCATGAGTATAAAAGATTAAAACATTTACATTACTTTATACCCGAATAGTAGAACACAGGATGGTACAGCAGTTATTATAAAATAATCTATTAAGCATTATAAGTTAGTAAAGTATTCAACAGTGCACATACAATCAACAAATATTGGGGTCATTGATAAAAATAATAATTTCTATGTTACAGAAATTTATTGTCCACCTCAAAGTGGCGCAGGCTTCAAAAAATTGAATAAGTTTTTCCATTCAAACATTGGACAACTATTTTATTGTTGGCGGTGACTATAACGCCAAACAGACTTTTTGGTGATCAAGACTAAAAATCCCTAAAGGAAATGAACTATAAAAAGTAGCTAATTATAATAAAGCTGAATTTATTTCTATTAAAAAAACAACTTACGGGCCAAGTGACTCAAATTAAATTCCTGATCTTCTAGACTTTTTCGTAATTAAAGGTATCTTCTAATTATGTTCAAGCTGAAGCGCTGATATATCTATCATTCCTGTGTTGTTAACAATAAGTTCAATGTCATATTAAAATTACGAAAGCTTTTCTCACAAATAAATAGACGACTGGGATCTTTTTAGAATGACGCTAGAAATTCATTGCTATTTCTATATGGTTGAAAACAGCAACTGACATTGAAAAAGTAGTATATTAAATAACTAAAAATGTTATTAAAGCGGCAAATTCAACTACATCAAAAATTCAAGAAGACAAATAGATTATCTTATGATATAACCTATCTGACAGAGATAAAAAACTTATTCTACATAAACGCAGAGCTAGAAAAAATTGACACGCAATGCGTCATTTAACAAAAAAATTGAATTGTTTATGCAAATTACTTCGTGACAAAATCACAAAGGTTAAAAATTTAACGTTTAATTCATACTTAGAAGATAATTAAAAACAGATACTAGTGATTACTCTTTATGAAAAACTACAAGAAAAATGAAAACAATTTTTATATCTAATTCGCAAGAAGGCGGTATATGGGGGCGTAGTCATACAGACAAATCAGAAGTATATACACTTCACTTAAAACGTGTTTTTCAAGAGCGATATTGATTCAGAACTCGTTCAGGATTATACTTGAATGTTGTTAAAGCATGGAAATCTTCCAGAGCAAACTCCATCTTATAAGTCAATATCACTCCATGCGAATATGCTAAACTTTTGGAAAAGCTTTTTTTAAAGCATCTAAAATCTTTTACAGGTGAAAAACTTATACCGGCTCATCAGTTTGGTGTTAAACACAAATATGCTTTCAGATGATACTGAAATACTTACTACTCACAAAGACAACGGATAGCTACTGATTAAATTAAAATAACCACCAATAACATTTCTATATGGATGAAATGTTGGAAGATCAAGGTAAATAGTAAAAAATCAGTACATGTTAATTATAAGTTACGAAATACCTCTCATATTTCAAAATTACTGAATCAACAGATAATCCCATACAAATATTCAGCAAAATATTTGAGAATACATCTTTATTATTTTTTTTAATAATAAAAAAGTGGTCTGGTCTAGTGGGTAGAAACGTATGTTTCGGGGCACAAAGTACCGGGTTCAATCCGCAGGGTGCCAACGAGATTTTTCTTGTGATTTTTTCATTGGAGGTGTCTGATACAAGCCGGCCATAATACTTGTCCCATCCATCATTCGCTTAATCAAGAACTTTATAAGAATCAAGTCTTTGACTTCCTAACATGTGAGAGAGGGCGACTACCCTCTGTAGTATGTTAAGTTTGGGAAATAGAAAAATGTAAAACTGATCATTATTTTTTTAATATTACTAACTTTCATAATACAGAAGGCAACAATATTTTTTTCAATGGTATTTATTCTTTGAACATAAAAAATACTTTATGATTGATAAGTTGAGAAAAAAATGTAACTAAAAAAAACCAAAACAAAAATCATAATTATTATTCTTATTTTTCGATGGATAAGTGGTTCATAATAAACAAATTACTCTGTATAGTAATAAGAGTCACATGGAGTATCACTTTTTCAGGCTGATTTTGTCACCTAGTCAACTACTATATAGAATTAAGAAAAATAAATCCTCATAGTACATTTTTTTCCTGGCAATTGGAAAATTTATTTATATCTAACTAAATGAATATTTTATTTCTCTAATTAAATCATACTCCCCTTTTCAACTTAAGAATAATTTAACACTATTAAATTACACATTTTAAAATACTATTTTTTTTTATAGTTATTAAACAATAACAAATTAAAGATAGATAAATGATTTACCTCATTCCTTCAGTAGACTTATTTCTTAAATTTTTTACTAACTGAGGTACACCCAACATAGCTTCAGTTAATAAAGCCAAAAATCCAATTATTTCAACAAATACAACATTATGTAAAAATATAAATGTTACAATAGACAAGCAAATGCTCATTGCAATTAAAAAATCTAAGTATGATTGAAAATCTGTCCATTGCCAAAAATAATGCCAATCAAAATCTATAAATAAAAAATATAATTCTTACATTGAATTATGGTTATTAGCAAAATACCAGATAACATTAATTATAATTAAACCATACCTGTAAAATATCGATCTGGGCCTCTAATTATTTGAGTTTTATTACGAACTTTCACACATAAATGTATCATTAATAGCATCATAATATTCATTACTATACTTTGAAATAGTAATGGAAGTTCATAACGTTTACCAAACCTAAGAACATATTTATTTTAAATAAGTTATTGATGAGTAATAACTAAATAATTAGTTTAAAATTAAAGAACATAATATTAAAACAAATATTTACCAAAAGAGAATTCGAAGGGTGTTGGCAACCAAAAGAGCTAAACAAACATACATAGAGAAACCTTCAGCATCTTGTTTAATATATATTTCCCTATACTGGGGAATATATGGAACTACTCCGCCAAAAATCATAATTGTTGAACAACACCATCTTGTTATTTTTCGCATTGTAATATCTCTCACTTCTTCTACAACTGGTTCCATATTGACAGATTGATATATAGAATTTTGACTTGATATTTGATGTGAAGTTTTCCATGCTGTAAAATAAATTTAATAAATTTTTTGATAAATTAGCATTTGATTTTTGAAAAAAAAAAAATATTATTAACAATTGTCTAATAATAAAGTTTTATAAATAATTTGAATTGACTTTAATTTTTCTATATTATTATGCTTTAACTTTAATCTATATAATTCTTACAACATATTAAATTTTTTTTGTCATGTTTAATATCTTTTGTTAAAACCTCAGCACAACGGAATCGAATCCTGATACCTACAAGGCGAAGTACAATGTGTTACTGAATGTGCAAAGTAGAAAAGGTTGGCCAGGCAACCTACCTAGCTATTGGTATGGAAATATACTAGTATTAATATCTTAGGTTTTATTATATTAGGAACTAAAAAATACTTGCCACCCTCTCACCTTTTAAAAAATCCCCCTACTTACATAATTTTTAAATTATATATCTCAATAAAGGCTAATGTTAAGGCTGATATTTTCATGTATCATATAAAAATATGTTAACCAGCATTATTAGACACTCTATACCAGGGGTAGACAATTAGTTTATATGGCAGGCCAAATAGTAAAGAAAAAATGTATTTTAATGTATAAAAACCAGAAAAAAACGGTAGCACAAGAGCTGCAGCACAGAATAGATATGGCATAGTTGGGACAAGTATAGATGATATCTGACAATGATTAAAATCACTATCATAAGAAACGCTTCAATCCAAATTTGTAGATGTTTAATTTTAAAAATTTGGTGCTTTAAACCAAAAGCAAAATGAACTTCTATTTCCTTATTTATATCCTCTGATTACAAGTTTTATGATATATAAGTATAATATATGAATAAATACTTAATAAATTTATTCAACTTTGATAGCCATTTGCACATAAAAGGTCGGTGTCGGGACAAATTTTTTTTTTCAATTTTTAGTATGTATCATAAGCTTTAATTTAATATATATTTAAAAAACCTTATATAACAAAATATGAACCATATATGAAAAAAGTAAATATTAATATTGTTTATATATAATTATACAGTACTTATTAAGATTTTTCCTTACATATTAAAATGATTAAAGCCTAAATAATTAAAAGTTAAAGAGTTTTGTGATAATAATATAATTTAAATAAAATTTACCTCCATTCATCCTTTTCTTTTATTTAATATCAAGACACAGAAAAATGGTATATTAATTAAATGTTAATTTAAGAATATAATTCAATTATAACATTAAGTATGATTAATGATTCAACCAAGGTTATTCTAAGAGGAATATATGTATAAACCTAATCTTTAAATTACCAATCTAATTGTCTTATCATATACTCATATTTAAGGTAATTTAATCAATATATTATTATAACACTAACTAGTTTAAATAAACTATAAATATGAAATTACATTAAAGTTACGTTTAACTAGAATAATCAATCAATATTTTCAGATATGGAAATAACTTTAAAGCTTACTTTTATAATCATACTAACCATGTAACTTACTCTGCAATAATAAATAATTTAAATTAGTTATTTGATATAGTACTAAAATAATTTTCTTATCAAATTTTGTGAATTTATAAAATAAAATTTTTAATTGCAAATTGGGAGAAAGGAGTATTATTGGATAAGAACTTCTTTTCATATAATTAATTTTAAATAATATAATGAGAATAACAAAAAATGTAGACAAAGAAAACTTTCAGACTTTTATTTTTAATCTTTGAATAGATGCGTTTTATAAAATTCATTACAGAGAATTTTAATTAATTGTATAAAAGAAAGCAAAATCTTATTCTTAATTAAAAATATATAATCTTATTAATAAAAACTTTTTTTGATATTTTTAACTATCATAAATTATAAATAACTGTGTTTTAGAGGAATAACCAATGCACTAATGTAAAATTTATAACAGTTTGCTGGAATTACAAATAATCTGGCTTTTTTTAAGCTACATAATATTTTAGGTATTACAAATATTTTATGATTTAATCATAAGATTAAATTGCAGTTAAGATATATAGTCCTTTATCAAAATTTGAATATAACGTCAAGGAAAATATATTTTAAGCTTTGAGAGCAAAGTATAAAGTCCTAATCTATGTTGATATATGGCATATCTGCTATTTTTGAAGTTATTAAAGAGATATAAATAACACATTTCATAGTCATATATTATAATTATAATATAATTATATTGATTGAATTAATAGATTTTTTTAGATAGATATACTGTCTTGATAGAAGTTTAAAATTTGAAGGAAAAACATCCCCATCCCTTTATAATATCGGCTCATTAAATTTTATAATAATCAATTCATAAAACCAATTTAAAAAAAAATACAATTTTCTCTCTTTGTGTGCCATTACAGTATATTTTAAACAAAAGCTACTCATTTATAAATCAAAATCCATTAGTTCACATTTCTTTAATCTTATTCTTTCAAATTCAATTAATAAATTTAATAATAATGTATATTAATACTCTGTTACATAAAGTTTACATGCAAAAATACAATTATTCAAATTATTTTATAAATAAAATTACCTAAGGTTTAACTTCTGATTATTTTTTTTCGTTGTGACATTTTCAATTTTCCGAATGTTCAAAAAAACTTTGTAGTTGTTTCGTAAAAATACTGGCAGATTTCAATAAAATAAATGTATCCTTGAACAATTAACAATATTCAAAGCATAAAATTAATCCAACTGATCAGGAAAAGATATGATTAATTTGAAGAATCAATAGATTGATTTATGAAAACTCATACGAAAATTGTTGGCTGTCTTCGAAAATTGTCTAATAAATTAATCACTTTTATATAAATGTGTTATAATTTATTGAGAATTTAAAATAAAATATCTTAGGCACATATGAACACTAAATAATGTAATATTAATTTTAAAAAGTTATGTTAAATAATTGTAATTAATTTTTTGTTATTAAAATTGATAAACCAAACGAATTCAGTATGTGATAAAAAAACTCTTGACATATAATCACAGAAAAATACCCCGTAACCGACGTTATCGCATTGGTGGCAGCAGCAAATGAATGAATAATAAAACCGACTGTAAAATATAGGGACACGTCACGCCGCTCGCCGAGTGAACAACATCAACTCGCCAACACGACACGCTTACCCCAATCAGGAATCAGTGTCCTAATATAAACCTTGGAATACAGCTGCTGTAAATAATACATTATGCTAATAGACGAACAACTAATTGGATATTTGAATTTATTAATTTAGTGAAAGAATAAATTTTATGTATTTTTTTTTTTAATTAACATTTGCTTTAAATTTGTATTGTATTTAAGAAGGGTGACAGGACATTTTGACATTTCCTTGAACAGGAGTTACATTACGTTTTTGATGAATTTTTTCTATGTTTAAAGTATATTTTCAATTAATGTAACTATAATTTAAAAAAAAAGTTATAAGATAACACATCTAAATCTTATCTAGATTATTATTACCGTTCTTAATAGTATAAACCAGATTTGATTTAAAAAAAAAAATTTACTCATATATGTCGAGATAAAAAATCCTATCTATGCCACTACTAATGAAGTTTTCTTTTTTTTTTTTTAATTTTTATCCCTATTTCCCATTAGTATTTTTAAAAAAATTGCGTATTGTCTCGATATTTGACTATAAGAATAAACAACTAGGTAAAATAATCCCAGCGTTGAATTAGGAAATTTTAACACACAATAATAAGGGCATAGTCTATGGCTTTGAAAAAAATTATGAATATCAGTACAATATGCGGTGTATAATAATATTTATGTTACTATTCTCTATTCTTTTGATGTAAAGAACAAGGAGGGAGTGAGCTGTCAAACTATGACCTTTTCACTAGCCTTTATTTGGGTGTGACCCTTTTATAATAATAATAAAACTAAGGTAGGTATGTCAAAAAAAATCATTATCTCAGTAGCAACAGTAGTGTAAATGAAAAATGACAGTATAATTTTGTGGAATTATTAATTCATATATTTTTTAAAAAAGCAATAATACATAATATGACAATTTTAAATAGCAATCTAACTATGATTAACAATACTAATGCATGCGTGTTAGAGTGTGTATTGTTTTAGTGTATATTATTATGGCAATGAATCCTGCCAACTAACTGACATATTAATATCCATTTTGTTCTTGTACAATACACGATATGAATATTTTTCATTAAACTTCGTATTTGAACACATGTGTAAACAATTACAAAATTGTTTGAAATACTTAAATGTTTTGCGTCAATATCGAGTTTATTATATATATTACTACATAAAATTAACTTCATAAAACAATCCAAGACTTAATTGTAGTTTATGCTAATACCATGAGTTTAGAAAATAAAATAAAGAGAATACTTTTCTGCAATTAATTGATTCATACCATTTATAGTTAGATGGAAATTATAATTTGTTCGTGAAAAATAACAACAAGTCTATTATGAAAAATCTGTTGTCCAATCCTTTGCATTTTATGCTATGTAAACTAGGGTAATAACAGTTGGGTCACGAGCACCAGAGAGCGCTTTAATTCGGAAAACCATTAAACTATACTTCATGATCGCCATCTAAAGTCTATGACTTCCATTTCCTGGTCCAATATTTTAACAATAGCCTTTATTTGATGACCTAAAAAAAAATCACTCCGTTAAATAAAAATAACTACATTGATAAAATAAAATAATATGAATAAAATACTATTACTTCTTTCTTCAATTTAATTAAAATCAGGGTTTGGACATTTATCTAAAAAACAAATGTATTCACATTCGAAATCCTTTTTTTCTAAAAGAATGCATACATGTTAACATTCATAATAATTGTTTTATTAAACATTTATTGAGTTGCACATTAATGGTAAAAGCGTCCCCTCACTCATTAAATTTTAATCTCTATTAATAAATCTCTATAATAGACCCAACTCCAAATATTAGCTTTAATGCGAAGCTGAGAAGGTGTTGGTTTTACTATGATGTGTTTTTTTTTGTCTGTTACCACTTTTTCACAGCTCTCACCGAACCGATTTCTTTCAATAATACGTCACAAGATGGCTACCGAATACTATTTTTGTGTGAAAATTCTCGATTTTATTTTTTACATTTTTAACTTTATAATGCTATAACTTTTTAAAAAATGTATGAATCAACACAATTTTTTTATGAGAAATAGTATTTATATCCCTTGTTCATTCGACATACTTTGTCTTAATCAGAATATAAATAAGAAAATAGCAGATCATGTAGCTTTTGGAATAATCCACTAATTTTTTAAAATTAAACACTATCTAAAGATTTGCATCGAAGCGTTTTTTTTTTATAGTGCTTTTAATCACTGTCAGATATCATTATACTTGATCCAACTATGCTACTTCACCACTGTGCCGCGACCCCCCTGTGCTGGGTGGGTTTTTTTTTAAATTAGAAACAAAAAAAACATCAAAAAGTAACTTAAATCCTATATTATATGTAATTTATACTCAATTTTTAATTTGGCAATGAAAATTTGAATGATAAAAATCTTATTTATTAAAACTTTACCAAGGAAAAAAATTAATAAGTAAAATAAAATAAATTATAATTATTATTAATTAATAACCATAGATATTTATTATGTTACTTAAACAAATGAGAAAGTCTTTTTTTGATTTACAATATTAAATTTTATAATACAGAAATATGGTAGACTTAGTATATTAAAAGTTTACTTATGGTTAGGCTATCACAATCAGATGAATAAAATATAAAATTTATTATTAAAATTTGATATTTTTTATCATTTCTAAAAATGAGGGTTGTAGTAAATTTTTTTTCAATTTAAATTGGTTACAATATTCATATTACAAATTATTTAAGTAAAAGGACTATGTAATAATTTTTTTTTTTTAGTTATAGCAAGTTAATAACCTATTATTGTTTAATATAAAATTAACTCCAAAAGTAAAATTTTAAATTTTAAATAACTTTACAATGTTGTAACTTATTATAAGATATCTGACATTGATATTACATAATCTTTTTTTGTTCTTAACTTAGCTATCCGTTTTGCTCAGACTTCCCCTAATAACAATATCTTAAGAGCAATGAATATTCTTGTACTATAATATTTTAAAAGTGAGGTTATTAAATCGTATATTTTATTCAAAAATCAAAATTATATTTAATAATAATATAAGTTATATTAACGATGTGAAACTCGATTGCCCAATACTGGTTCACATCCCAGTGATTAATGTGGCCTATATTTATTTTATTGTTTATTGTATTATAATAAAATGTAAACAATTTAATTGAATTTTTTCTATTTATTTTTAATTAAGATAAATGGCTTATCATGGATATTTCAAATTAAAACGTGCTTGTGTACTGCTGCATAGGATCTATGATCTACTGTTATAACAACAGTGGTAATTATTAAAACACAGAGTGATTAAAAACCACTTAAAATTAATTGAAAAATAAGAATAATATTGATTATTTTTTTATTGGAATCTTTTAGTTCAATGTTTCTCTCAATTTATCAACCATAAAGTATTTTTTATGTTCATCCCTTGTACCTTATAAGAGTGTCAACTTAAATTTCTCAACTAACAACACATATAATTAATTAGCTTATTTATTTGATAATAATCTAATTGAGAAAATTACTAGTCGATAATAACTTTTGGATAACTATTTCAGAAGTTATTAACAATTTAAAGTAATTAGTGGAAGTGAAGAGTTAGTTCTACTATTTTTATAACTAGATATTTCCGGCCATACTCCGAATAACTTTCGAAATAATGAGAGAGCCCGATTGAGATCAAAAAATAAAAACAGATAAACTCCTTCACTAATTATGACTAGACTAGTAAATTCGATATTATCCATTAAGCTCAAGAGCCTTCCCTTAATCGAGGTTTGAATAATGGTCCAAAAGTGATTTTCGAGTAGTCATTTTCTTAATTATATCGTTATCTAATAATTAAGCTAATTATGAAATAGTCTATAATTTTTATTACCATGAAATAACTTTACTCATTAAAAATATGGAATTGCATTAAAGTTAGGAACTTAGTAATAACATTGTTAAAAAATGTATTACTTGTAATTGACAAACAATATAATAAAACATTACCCAACATGATTTTGTTATAAATCCCGAATTTAACTATAGATTTTTCAGATTTAAACATAATCAATGAATTACACAAATTAAGATAAAATATTTTTTTATTACCTATGTAAATTTATAATTGTCTATTAAAATAAAGTGCAATATTTATGTCAATTCTTATATATTTTTCTTTGTTAAAAATTTAAAGGATAACGAGGACATTTATTACATCATTTGTGTAATGTAAAAATTTAATTTTCACATGCGATTTGTCTTTTAATTAGTTTTATTAAATAAAGTTGTTTAAAAAATTTAATAAAAACACATGAGTGTATAAGATGTTTAATATGTATAGATATAGGTAAATTGTTACTAAAAATAGATTATGCATAACTTAGGTAACACTTTATATAATATAAAAAATAAGTAATTTGTATTAAAAAATAACAAAATAATCATTGAAAATTTTTATTCAAACAAAATCTTAACAAATAGTATTTAATAATAAATTTTTATTTTTATGTAAATTTTATGATTTATCTTCATAACCATCTACTTTCATATCATTAAGTCCAAGCTCTTCATTCTGTTCTTCAGTTCGGTCAAATTTTTTTATAGTCAATTTCGAGTCTAACATTGGAGGAGTTAAACTCTAAAAAATAAAAAATTACTAATAATAATTATGTAAAATGTAAAAATGATGAGTCTTAAAAATACTAACTTGAACATAACTATTTCCAGCAGGATCTCTTAATACAATTTCTATTGATCGTTGGCATTTTTTAACTTTTTCTAATTCATTTAAGAAATGTTCAGTTTTAGTAGCTACTTCTCCAGTTTGACTATCACCCTTATAAAAAGTTGAAGCAGTATTACTCAATTGTTCTTGTAATGAAGTCAATAAGCCTTCAATTGTAGTAAAACGACCACTCAGTGAAAGGGCTCCAGCTTCAAACTCCAATTCAGGAATAAGAAGTTCACAAGTTTCAGACTAAAAAATAACAATTAGCTTTTTTATATATTTATTAACTAAAAAAATAATCACTTTTAATATATCTCTGTTTAAATCTTCAGGAGTTGAAACTTTTACTGTAATTAAAGTTCCTTGGTCTTCGATTCCACCACCTGGTTTAACTTCATTAGTTCTATAACCACATTCATCACATGTTGTTGCCATTATAACCACTTGTTTAAAGTAGGGAATATCTAAAGTTACTATATGGGAAAATAAACTATATCCACAAAATTGAATGTTTAAATTATCACACTTTTCTCAAATCTCCTATTTATTTTATTTTCAATCAATTACTTAAATCAAGTAAAATACATCTGAAAAATTAAGATTAGAGAAGATATAAAGCAAAATTTAGTCAGAAAAGAATTCTTAGAGTTGTAAGTAATGACTTAAAGAGTAATAACCTATGTTAAGAAAAACCCTTGTAGTTAATTTATTCTAAAATGTAATTCTATGAATAAAAATGATAATTGTACACATTTTTTCTCAGTTTCTGTATTAATTTTAAAAATATGATAATACTACTTTTCAGTCAAGTTTACTTACAAAAGTTTAACTTTACAATACTATTTTAGCAAAAGGTTAAGTGTTTAAGAACCCGAAGTTTGTAAATTTTTTTTCTCTTTTATCAATTTCTTTAAATGTTTTAAGGTACTAAAATTATAAATTAATTATTCAAATTATTTTTGCCAAATTTTCATAAGAAATTAAATTTTTAACATAGAGCATGTATTTATATTAAAACTATTGTAATTTTTTTCATCATATTTTATATCTACATATACAGAGTGGCCCACCACTTACTGACAACTTAAATAACTTTTGATCCAGTTAATATTTTTAGTTGATTTTTTTTTTAAATAATAGTTATACATTAGGTCTATAGCTATATCTCAATAATTAATTTTTTTACATTTTATTAAAAATATTAATTATTTTTAAATTTTAAATAAAATGTAAAAAAAAAATCTAAGATAGCTATTTTGTAGAGTAGAATTTAAGAAAAATTTTAGTAAAAAAATATCTTATTAATATTCAGTAGTAAATATTCTGTAGCGTTTTGAAGTTTGTGAAAATTTGAATTTTCATGTACTATTTTACGGTATTAAACATTGAAATACGTATTGAGAAAAGGACAGAAGAAAACGCTATCTTTTCATGATTACTGTGTATACATATGATGATAGTGTGTATACATTACAAACTTGGCATAAATACCATGATAAGAAATTAGATAAGGCAATTATTACTTATCACTCTCATTCAAAAGTATATTGAAAAGATAGCGTTTTCTTCTGTCCTTTTCTCAATACGTATTTCAATGTTTAATACCGTAAAATAGTACATAAAAATTCAAATTTTCACAAACTTCAAAACGCTACAGAATATTTACTACTGAATATTAATAAGATATTTTTTTACTAAAATTTTTCTTAAATTCTACTCTACAAAATAGCTATCTTAGATTTTTTTTTTACATTTTATTTAAAATTTAAAAATAATTAATATTTTTAATAAAATGTAAAAAAATTAATTATTGAGATATAGCTATAGACCTAACGTATAACTATTATTTAAAAAAAAAATCAACTAAAAATATTAACTGGATCAAAAGTTATTTAAGTTGTCAGTGAGTGGTGGGCCACTCTGTATGTGCCAACTTTTCGTTTAAAACAATAATATTATTTAAAAAAGGATACCAGTCACCTTCATATTTGTATCACAGCTTTTATTACAATTTGGGCATGGTACATTAAATTGTACAATTTCATCAGTTATGTTCGCAACAGAAGCATCATTGAAACTACCTAAAGGTTTAATCATTGATTCTTGGCTATCTTCTGTAGATAATCCTATCATGATATTTTGATCTTTACTACGTATAAAGAAATTGGAATGCATTCTAGGATCAGCTTGAGGAGCAATTGGATTAGAAATAAATATGTTACCTGTTGCATCTTCAAAAATCTTCAAGTAAAAATATAAAAACATTAATTAAATATTCAATATAACTTGAGAGACATAAAATTATACTAACCATTAAAGTTGGTTTATTAAGTGTTTTAATGTTATTTATGCTATCAATTACTACATTTATTTTTGAGGAAAGTTCAGCATGTGTTTCCATCAACTGCTCCTTTGAAAGACTTAAATTTTCTACAATTTTATCTATTATACCTTCTACTGTAGTAACTTGTGCTCTTTGTGATTGAGGAGGTATTTCAAAATCCAACTCTGGTATGCGTATACAAGTATAATCTGTTGTAATTACATACCTGTCCAAATCAACTTTTTGCTCAATATTTAAGTTTAAATGCACACCTTGAGGTTTTATTTCTATAGCTGGATCTAGTTGGTTATTTTTGTAATCACAATGAGGACATTCAAATGAAGATATCACTAATTCTTTGTAGAATGGTATACGTGTCAGCAAAAGTCGTGTAGTTCCCTGTAACAAATGCTTGACTTAATTCATAATAGTATTTAACAATTTAGAACAAATAAGATAATTTACATTTTTACCGCATTCGAAACATAGACTTTCTACTACATTGACTTCTAACTTATCAACATCCAAATCTTGAAATATATTTTCAGAATCATCGGATTTACTATCGTTCATTGTGATTAATTCCACCAAAATTCTACCCAATTTTTTCAGATCTAAGATTTTTACCTAAAAAAATTATGTTTATGTAGACCTAGCACCTCTAAATACAAATCAGGAACTCATGTGATGAGTGTGAAGTGAGTAATTTCTAGCTAGCAATTTCTTATCAATATAAAAATGCGGTAACTATTTGGTTACCGCTATAATAACTTACGACTTCAAGAAAATATTATGTTATTAAGTGTGGACGTTGTTAATATTTCTACCTAAAAATTATGTTTATGTAGATCTAACACGTTTAGATACAAATCAGGAACTCATGCGTAAGTCGAATCAATGTAAAATTGTAGATAAGTCTTATCTACAATTTTACCACAATATTAGCCTATGTGAAAATAGTCAGTTTCTTAACCGTTTCTGGACGTCTGAGTCCCGCCCGTCCTGAAATTTGCTAAAAATTGAGAAAATTGCATATATAAATTGAATGGTTACTATTATCGTATCAACCGTCCGTTTGGGACATCTAAGGCCCACTTGCAATAAGTATTTCAAATAAAAATGTAAACGAGACAAATAAGTTCCGGTCAAAAAGTGGGGGAAATAGGGTTTAAAAAAAAATTTTATTTTAATTTAATTTTACTTATTTGCTTCATAATTAAATAGCCTGTGAAAAACAAAATGGAGTATATACATTTTTCTGGTGTCAGGACTGAAAGGGTTAAAACATGTTATAACCAAAATAAGTTGACTCTTGATAGTGGACTGAACTAGTCAATTAAATACTGCCATATTTGTTCATACCATAGATTAAATACACATAGATAGACCACGCCGTACACAATTTTGGCAGTCCAATTTTTATCATGAATGGACGCAGGGTAACGATGCACTGGACGCAGGCGATTATGCTGATAGATAGCGTAAATTTTGAGTGCTTCTATTGGTTGAAATATACGTGGTATTTTATATCTTTAATAATTATTACATGAATGTATGATGCACATAATTAAACTGTTATTGTTATGCACGTTAATTGCATTTTATGACATAATGTAAGGTTATTTATGATTTTAACTCTTTGTAATTATTTTTCATTGAAATTTTATTTAATTTTTTATTTTAATACTATACTAAGAATCCTTAACAGGACTTTGATATAAAATGTGGTATTACAGTACAAGACTAAACTGTTGGTCTCTAAATATTTTTATAAATTATTTTAAACAGAAAGCAGTGGCAGATAAATTACTTTGTAATTAGGATGAGTTGAAAAATCTTTATGATAAAAATCATCATGTGAGCTGTGCCCCAATATCACAAAGCTTTTATATTATACTTATTTTGTATTTGTATTACTATATCAAGATATATAATAATCACATCTAATAGTCCACAATAATAAAATATATTAATATATAAATAATAACATAAATACATAAAATAACCTATTTTGAAATCATGTATTATAAATTCTAAACATTCAGAAATTATGAAAAATATAAAATTTTAAAATTTGTTAAAATAAGATATCTGATACTTTGCTTTTAATTTAATTTTTACTTAAAATTATGTTTCTAATCTAATTAATTTAACAAGCCAGTAATACGATACTCAAACATGATTTTGCATGTTTATACATTTTTTTTTTAAATAATAAGCACTATTTTTGTATCTAGCTTTTCTGAAAGGTGTAATTTCATTTTATTCATAAACATAACTTTATAATTTTTTACGAATACATTTATTATGTATCATTTTTTCCACTTAACATAGCATATAGTTAAGATATCATAATGACTCAAATAAGTATTAACTTATTGGTTCATTCTTTTTTGTAGGTATTGAGTAAATTCTATACTAGTGCCTTTTTAAAAAATATCGTTAATAAATATTTCTGACATGGTAAAAATAATTCAGATTATTTAATCTTTTATATAACTCTTTTTTTGAACAATTAATTTATAATTTTTATGAAAATACAAAAAGAGTATAAAACAAATCAAAAAAATATTTATTAACAGACAAAACATAATATATATATTCCTTTATAAAATTTAGAATTCTAGACGAGTTCCATGGACTATTTGACTTTTCAATGCTACCTTGCTTTAAAAGATTTTTTAATTGTTTATCAACTTCCTCGTTATGACACATAGGGTATCAATTGTTTTATATTAATTGGATGAGCATTAGGAGTAATTATTTTATGTACAATTTGATTAGTATAAGATAATTTATCATCGGATAAAATTAATATATCATTAAATTGATTGTATAGATTATTAATAGACGACTTTTCTTTGCCGTTTAAATGATTTAATTTAAGGTTTTGATTTAAAAGAGTTAATCTATTATTATTATTATTAGCATTAACATAATTACAATTGATAGTATTTACATATTATTTATGAGCACGAAATCTTGTGATAAAAAATAAAATTTAATATTATTTATAGAAATTGAAACATCTTTTTCTGATGTGTTTAAAATCGGTATGATTGCATAATTATCTTTGATTTATGTTATACAACTTCCAATAAAAACATTTTCTTAATTACTATAAGATCATATATACAGGGTGTATATATGATGTATGTATGTATACTGAACACCTGTATATAGCTAGAGATATAATTCCAGTTATATAATTAGTATGGGTCCTTTTTACTTTAATGATAGATTTTTTTCTAAAATATTTGTTTTTAAAATTTTTATATTTTAAACTATATTTTATATTTCAATTTATATATTATTAAAATTTGTTTTTTTTTAATATTTTATTGTATATTTGAAAAAATAAATTACTAATTTTATACATGAAAACCTTATAATATGTGTAATTATTAATAAATATCTTTATTAGACTTGATTACTGGTAAGTTAAGAAATTAAACACCAAATAATATAAAAATCTTGACAGTGGACAAATCGGTAGCGAGAAATTGTTATGTAATAAGTTAAGATTTTCAACANAAAAATCGGTAGCGAGAAATTATGTAATAAGTTAAGATTTTCAACACTAAGAGAAAATTTAAAAAAATAAATAATAGTCAAATTTAAATCAATATTATCAAAATAAAAAACACATGTTTTATCGAATTTGTATTTAAAACGAAAAGTTTCATTTAAATCAAATAAGCAATCGCCTTTTAGTATTAACTGGTTCTTATCTTAATTTGCGCTAACGATGTTAGCCGTACATCAATAATCGTGACTATTATTTGAATATCAGCAAACTGGACAGTTATTATTAAATATTTAATATTTCCGAGAGGATATATAGCGCTATCTCTACGGGTATAAATTAACAAAAAATCGGTTGCCAATTGTCTGAATGCCGTGGCCTATCTATGTGTAGTTAATCTATGGTTCATACTATCAAATTAATTTGGAAAGTCATAAATTACTAACAAGATTTTATTTTTTTTTCACTTGTGATAATTATTTTTCAATAAGTGAAAGAAAATAATAAGTGCATAAATTCTTTCTCAAATTTATATATTGACTGTGACCTCCAGTGATGGGGTACCGATTTTCATAAAATTTATATAAATTTAATCTATATTAAATTCAAAATAAGAAGTATTTTGAATTTTTTGTCAATGCCTCCCTAAATCGAGAAAATTGACTTTAAAAATTTTTAATAAACTTAAATAGGGTCATTTTTCTTCCACTGACAATAACGTGTTGGCGTCGCGAATCAATGATTCGTGATCCTAGTGAATTTTTTTCATGGTTTTCTCTATGAATTATTAATTTTACGTAATATATATAGTTTATAATACGATATAGTTTTATCTACATTCAAAACACATTTGATGGTAAAAATTATCGATTTTTTAGTGATAAAATAATATTTTATGCACATAAATATAACTTATTTCAATATTAACCCGGTAAAAGTATATAAATTTTTAAATGATAGAGATTTTTGAAAGATTTTTGTAGATGCATAAAATGTAAAAAAAAATAGCAATTATTACATAAAATTAATAATTCAAAGAGATAACCGTGAAAAAAATTAGGAAAATAATTAGGTAAAAAATGGAAAAAACTCACTATCTCTTGTGTTATGTTTGATCCCGGAATCTATATGCATCACGAGAACACGCATTCGCCATTCGACCATAAGACGTTATTAACTGTGGAAGAATTATTATATTCACATGTGAAAAAAAAATAAAATCTTGCTATTCTTGAGGAGTGGGTAACGATATTAAAATTAAAAAAAATGTTTGTCCTACAAAATATTTTTGACTTCAGCGTCACTGATTAGTATCTATTTTAAACAACTGAGTATTCAGTAAGTAAGGAAACAGGTAAATTGATTAAAACAATTAGAACAATAGAATCCCGTTTCCTTACTTGCACAACATTCTTTATAGAATTACTGTGTATTATAAATCACTCAATTACTCGCAGGCTATAAGTAATTATGAATTTTTTTAGCTTCGATGCGAAGCTGAGAAGGTATTAATTTTACTATGATGTGTTTTTTTTTTTATTATTTTTTTTTTTTTTTTGTGTTTTTTTTTTTTTTTTTTTTTTTTTGTGTCTGT
>NW_026099573.1:44160919-44165789 GCF_025091365.1 Daktulosphaira vitifoliae
CAATTTCATACTAAATTTAAAAACTATAATTAGTATTTATTCATATATTATATTTTAAAATCAAAGAACTACTAATCAGGATATAATTAAAGAAATAAGAGTTCATGTTGCTTTTAAAATATTTCACCAATTTCTCTAAAGGAAACACTATCTACAGATTTGCATCGAAGCGTTTCTTATGATAGTGATTTTAATCACTGTCAGATATCATCTATACTTGTCCCATCTATGCCTCGTCCACACTGTGCCTCGACCCCACTGTGCTACCGTTTTTTTTAATTACTTTTAGTTTCATTTTGTTCTTGACTTATTAGCTGTGTAATATTTTTTTAATTCAGCTCTTATGCTTATAAGAGTGTCAACTTAATTTTTTTAAATGGAAACACATTTGCATTTAATAAAATGTTTGAGATTACAGCTTCAATGTAGAGCTGAAAAGGTATTAATTTTATTATGCTATGTTTTTTTTGTCTATCGCCACTTTTTCTCTGCTTTCACTGGGCCGATTTCTCTAAACGATACGTCAAAAGAGCACAAATTGTATCTAGTTGAAGACATTGCCCTTAAAAATTGAAAAAATTTTCCTCGTTCCTTGAAATGGGGATATCATCCAAAAATTTGTGATTTTTAAAATCTGTAAAATTTGACATTTTTTTCTTAAAATAGTCGTAACTTTTTTAAAAATTAACGAATTTTTTTATATAAATATCATAGGACTTGGCCACAGGAGGGATTCAAAATAACAACTGTTGCACAAAAACTCAATTTTTTTAACTTAAGTTTTGAAAATGTTCCGGAAATACTGCGTCCTTTGAACATAAATATGAAACATAAACATATTTCATAAACATGAAATATGTTAAATAATTTTTTCTCTTCTTGTGATAAAAAATTTCTTATACACAAAAAGTATTGTACTATGTGTTATTTTAGCTTCGATGCGAANGATAAAAAATTTCTTATACACAAAAAGTATTGTACTATGTGTTATTTTAGCTTCGATGCGAAGCTGAGAAACAAAGTATTAAATTTTACCATGATATGTTGTTTTTTTTTTTTTGTGCCTGTTGCAACTTTTTCTTAGCTCTAACAGGACCGATTCTGATGAACAATTTGTTAAAAGATCATAAATCGTATCTAATCGAAGACACTACCTTTAAAAATTGAAAAAAATTCCCTCATTCCCCGTAATAGGGGGGAAACCTCCAAAAAATTACAAATTTAATAATTGCTAATTTTTTTAATTTTTTCAATTTTTTTTACTTAAAACTGCCATAACTTTATTAATATAATTTTTTTTTATAGATGCATAATGTCTTTACCTATCATTTGATATATTTTTTTTTATAAATTTGACCCTTCAACTGCTCAAAAATTAACACTTAATTTATTAATTTATATATTTAATATATAGAGTATGTGTTTAGCGTTGATAATGGTAACATTGTTTCCGAAATACGTATCCGCGACTTTTCATTAATTTTTTTTTTTTTTTTGTGGCTTTGAGTTTAATATTTTTAATATTTTTTAGTTTTTTAAATTAATAATATTTTTAATATAGTTTTAATTTTACTTAATTAATTAGCCACAAGTGATCAATTTTTATTATACACAGGAAAGGATTTAAAATAGAATCTTTTGCACGCAAGTTAAGCTTTTTCAATTTTTGAAAATGTTCCGTAAATATTGACACTTTTATTTAATCTTAAATTTGTAATAATTTTTATAAGTCTAGAAGGTACTTATTAATAAAATGTAGAACACCAACTTTAGATATAACATAAAATATAAATGTATATTACGTGTATAACAAACTTACAACACATGACTAACGCAGGTAATTCGCACGGAAACGATAGAAGGTCAACTAACTCACATTACCATCTATACGGATCACACAACGGTCGATCACCAGTATAGCAACGATAAGCTGACCCCTCTACTATATAAACTATATATCACAAATTAAAGCTTATATTATTATTTAGAATAAAGTTTATAACACATAAGAAGTTAAACTGCTTATTTTATTAAGCGACGAACAGTTGCCAAATCGGTAACACTTGTATCTTTCACGATAAGGTACCAGGTTCGATCCACCTGTGACATTAATATTTTGCATTTTTTAAAAATTTTTCAAATTATTTGATTTTTATCTGATTTAAATTCATTAACTTCAATAAATATCAAGAATCCTATTACTGTAGTCTCCCCTCATGAGAAGAAATTTCTTATTCATGTTAATATTATTTTACTATGTGTTTCTTTTTGTGGCTGCGATTTATTTTTCCAACCCTCAATTAACCTACTTTTTTCAACGATATGTCAAATGATTACAATTCATATTTAGTTGAAGATATTACCCTCAAAAATTGAAAAATATTCCTTATTCAAATAAAAAGTAGCTTAACCAGCTTTTTCCATACAAACAATTAAAATGATTCATTTCTAATATTTTTAATGTATTAATTGTCGAATTAGATTTGATATGATAAAAATATTCAACTGCAAAAGTAATTACTTTGTAATTAATTAATTTTTTAACTCGTGTGTGTTTAGTAACAGTCTATAATATTCCAAATTTTTTGATAACATGTTGCTATATAAATCATAAATTAAAAAAAAAATGATTTTTAGTTTCACCTGAATTTAACAATAGATTTTTATAATTATAATCAAATTTTATAATACGCTCAATTGAGTAAATCTTTTCAACAACTTTTTTTTATTGGTTTTTTTAGATATATAATCATTAAAATTAATTAAATTCTGAATATTTCCATTGTAGAATCTTTTTAAACACCAAAAGTGAATTAGAAATGATTACTATGATTTTTATTTAAGTGATCTATTACGATAAAAATGTAAAAAGTCTAACTTTTCTGATAAATGTACTGTAAATAGTAATTATAAAATTCCCTGATTGCATATTAATCTTAACAATTTCATTTTTTTATATTTAATAATGTTAATTTTAAACTTGCAAGTTGAGCTAAATGTTATGGTAATAAATTCATTTTTTTTTTTTTTTATTAAAACTTTCACTTTAAAGGACAATAAAAAGTAGGTTTAAAATGAATACTTTTAACACATTATTTTATTTTGTCTTCACGGTGAAAACAAACATCAAAATTAATAAAAAAGATACAATTTTTGTAAAAAAATTCTTTTTTATATTTATAACTTTATAATGCTATAACTTTTTAAAAAATGTATGAATCAACACAATTTTTTTATGAGAAATAGTATTTATATCCCTTGTTCATTCGACATACTTTGTCTTAATCAGATTATAAATAAGAAAATAGCAGATCATGTAGCTTTTGGAATAATTCATCAATTTTTTTAAATTAAACACTATCCACAGATTTGCATCGAAACGTTTCTTTAATTACTGTCAGATTAAATCTACACTGGACCCAACTATGCAAAGTCTTCACTATGCCTCGACCCCGCTGTGCTGGGTTGGTTTTTTTTTTGAACTTTAAGTATTTATTGTAATATTTAATTTGACATATGTTTAAAGTACATCCGTAACATTTTCAAAAGATAAGTTTTTTATATACGTATTTTTCAAGTTTTGAACCTCCTGTATAAAGGAAAATTTTCCAATTTAAATAAAGAGTATGTTAAATGAAAGAGATATATATAATATATTTAAAAAAAAAAATTTGAGTTGATACATATATTATTCAAAAATTTATTGTAATTTAAAGTGGAAAATTTAAATCGAAAATTTTAACATAAAAATAGCATTTTTTTAACTACAGCAACCGTTTTCACATAGAACATAAGTCGTCGGGACGAATTTTTTTTTTGAACTTATAGTACATAACATAAGTTTTAATTTGATATACATTTAAAAGATGCAGTATTTGCGAACAATTTCAAAAGTTAAGTTGAAAAAGTTAATTTTTGTAAAAAAGTTTCTATTTTAAATCCCTCCCTATGAGTAAATTAAGTGTTAAATTTTCAAAAAAATGATATCGAATGAAAGGAAAATATCTAAGGTTCAATAAAAAAAATAATTAAGTTGTTTGTTAATTTTAAAAAGAGTTATGGTAGTTTTAAGAAAAAAGTGAAAAAAAATGACAAAATTTACCGATTTGAAAATTTGTAATTTTTTTGGAGATATCCCCCGTTTACGGGGAACGAAGGATTTTTTTTCAATTTTTAAGGGTAATGTCTTCGATTAGATACGATTTATGATCTTTTAACATATTGTTTATTAAAATCGGTCCAGCGAGACCTGAGAAAGTGGTAATAGACACAAAAAAAAAACACATCATGGTAAAATTAATACCTCTCAGCTTTGTATCGAAGCTAATATTAGTATACATATCATTTTGTGCGATTTATTAATTGAAAAAAATGGAATATAAATTTTAGTACTTATATTAAATGTAATGTAACTCGAAAAATATTTGTTTAAATGAAAAAATCTACGATATTTTTTTTTTGTTTATAATTGTCTTTTAAACAACTTTTGTACGAAACTTTTTTTTGTAAGTTAAATATTTTTTGAGAAAATTAAAAAAGCTCATATTTTGGACTTTTGCGAGGCTGTAAAAAAAAAGCCCAATTCCAATCTTGAGGACTATTAGTATGTCATTATACATATTTTAATTCAACTTTTAAAAAAACAAAATTTTTTCGGCAATTTTTCCTTTGTTGACTGGCCTAGATGTCAATTTTAAACTTGTAATTGAGCTAAAAGTTATGGTAATATATTCAATTTATTTTACTATAAACTTTCATAAATCTTTATCAAAAATTTTTCATCAACTTTAAAGAACCAAAAAAATAGGTTAAAATTGAAAATTTGGACTGATTATTTTTAACATATTAAAAATCAAATCAGTAATAATTT